>NC_057798.1:755503038-755640538 GCF_018294505.1 Triticum aestivum | reverse complement strand
GTCGCATCGCCCATGTTGAGCTTACCACTGAGGAACTAGCGGTGGACGGCTTGCAGCACCACATCACATCCCCTCGACGGCCACACTCCCAGCACCCGGTCACTCTCATCACGCACTCGGCAGTGGCCTGGAGCACCCTGATGTTGCCTGCGCTCCTCTGTGCTCGCCCTTGCAGGAGTGTGGTGGCGAGGCGACAATAGATGGTAACTACTTTTCTCTCTTATTTACCCCCTTGCCTTCACTGAACTTGGCTTCGTTGCGTCTGGTTTGTATAAGAGCTGGACGATAATTTGAAAACTCAAACATTTGATGTGTTCCCATTCTCAATCTTGTTGCCCCCTTTTTTTAAAACAAGGCAGAAGCTTTGCGGTATCATTAATAAAGCAAGGAGAAACTGTATGTACAAGGCCGAAGTCGAAATCCCAAATGAACTACTCTCCCGGGATGATGGCCCCTAAGGCCTAGTTTGGTAGCAAGGGATCCCCCCAGGATCTCCGTCATTTCCCTGGGTGGGAAGAGCCCGAGTTAATTTCACCCAGGTCTTTACGCAGGCCCTTTTGGTGTCGAGAGGGAGAGGCCTTTCCATCCCCAACCCAACCCGATTCCCCGGCTAGGAAACCCTCGACTCGTCACATCAGAAAAATTCTTCCTGTCATTCTTTTGGCGCGTCGCTCACGAAGTTCTGCACTGCCCTCAGCCTCGCGGCCTGCTCTGCTCCGGCTAGGAAAGAAGACGCTATCATCCCCTTCTCTCCAAATGGTCAGGTGAGTCTCCGCGGGGTTTTAATTTTGCCAAGAATATTCCACCCAGGTCGTATTTTACATGGAAATAGCTTGCCCAGCATCCAAACAAGACCTAATAAGTGTTTCGCCACAGCGATACACCACAACCTAGCCTCCCTCTTGATGTTATCAAATACAATCGAAGGCAAAGATGCAAATTTGCGAAAAACTCTAGCATTCCTCTCGTTTCAAATATCGCAAGACACATCATAAGAAGTGAAGTGAAGGTTTTATTTGGTGTTGTATTAGGGTTCATTATTTCCTTCCAACAAGTGTGGACGTCGTGGAAGTGTTGCAAGTTTCCGGGGTCAAGGTCCTCTCTTCCAGGCCAATCTTTGATCATGCACCAAACCCTTTTTGTGTACCAGCATAGGAAAAGAAGGTGAGTTGCTGTCTCTGGTTGACATTTGCAAAGCTGACAGATGCCATCATTAGGCCATCCTGTTTCTCCAATCTGTCATTAGTCCAAACACGATTTTGAATAATGAGCCAAGCAAAAAAAATTGCACTTTGGCGGTGCCAAGCTTTCCATACGCATGATCATGGATGAGGTCAAGCCAATAAATTGGGTGTCGTATGCCGAGGTGGTGGAGTAGCAACCATCGGGGGTGAGCTTCCAAATGATGGTGTCATTTTCGTCATTAAGCTGAATCTCCGTAGTATGAGTCCTGAGATTTAAGAACTCCCCAGTGTGCACCCTTGGGCTCCATTGGAAATAAAGCGGAAATCAATGATCTATTTGTAGTTGGTTTCTACGCGACTCATTGACAATTCTACAATTTATTAGACCCATGTCAAGTTTTTCTTGTGCAAATAGGAATATGTGATTATTCAAAGTGAAAACGACGATAATTCTCAACGGACTACATCATGCATTTGCAGTTTCTGTTTTATAGTCATGTTTTTGTTTCAGAATGTATGTAGGAGATCGTAGTGATAGCAGCAAGCCATACCCGGATGGCGGCGTTCGCGTCGGGAGCACCAGGCGCGTGCATGGCGTGCATGGGGCGAGTCGGGCGCGGCCGGCTCCGTGGCGTGGGTGTACGTAGGCGTGTGCGTGTGTGTGTGTGCGTCGTGCCGGTTAGACGGAGGCGCTGGACCCAGTCACGCGAGGTGGCGTGCGTGCGCTGCGGGCTTGGGAGCTGGGAGCGCGGCGCGTGCGCGAGGTGGGCAGTTGGGCTGCTGCGGGAGTGGGAGTGGCCGTTGGCGCATGCATGTATAAGTTCCAGCCTCCATGTTGCAGTCAGTGGCCGAGTACGATCTCGGGAAGGAAATACACAAGGACGCGGTACATGCGGCGGGCGGAGTTCGTGCTCCGGCAAAAACACTTGTGTACTTGCGTCTTTCTTCTCCCTCCTTCTTCTTATTTGCCGTGTCAGAGAGTGAGCGGAGGGAGGTGCTGCTGAGCGAGAGGAAGAGGAAGACCGCGGCAACAACAATTGGTATTAGAGCATCGAGTTCGGAGGAGCTCGCCGGTGATTGCGCTCGTCCCATGCGGCGGCGGAGCACGGTGATGCCGTGCGTGCGGGGAGCGCGGCGGCCGTGGCGGACCAGCATGGTGGCGCAGAGGCTGCGGTGGCGCGGCGTGGTTTGGCGGAGAGAAGGCCAAGCTCCTGGACACGCCGGATCGGCCACGTTGATCGCGTCGGAGCGCGATCATTGCGCGAGCTGGAGACGTATGGAGCGTGGCCAATGAGGCGCGGCGGCGAGCCGGGCGCGACTGGTACGTGTTATGGGTGCACACCGGACTCGGGACCGCGGGCGTGGACCGCGTCGAGGCGCTGGACCTGGTTGCGCAGATCGCGTACGTGCACGCCGGGAGCGCGGGCCGGGAGCGCGGGGACGTGAGAAGTGCGCGCGAAGGGCATGGCGGTCGCGGAGACGAAGAGGTCACGAAGGACCTGCGTGGTGGCGCAGAGATCGCGACGGCTCGGCGCGACAACCATGAAGGTGCATGACACGGAGACGCGGCATGGCGGCGCACAGGACTGCGGGCTGCTGCTGCGGCAGCGAGCGGAGGCGTACATGACGGCGCGACGTCGACGACGAGCCTGACCCTGACACGTGCAAGGGTCATGGCTTGGGGCGTGAATGATAGTAGCAAGCCATACCCAGATGGCGGCGTTCGCGTCGGGAGCACCAGGTGCGTGCATGGCGTGCATGGGGCGAGTCGGGCGCGGCCGGCTCCGTGGCATGGGTGTACGTAGGCGTGCGTGCGTCGAGTCGGTTAGACGGAGGCGCGTGGTGTTACCGCGCCGGGCGCTGGACCCAGTCACGCGAGGTGGCGTGCGTGTGCTGCGGGCGTGGGAGTTGGGAGCGCGGGGCGTGCACGAGGTGGGCAGCTGGGCTGCCGCGGGAGTGGGAGTGGCCGTTGGCGCATGCGTGTATAAGTTCCAGCCTCCGTGTTGTAGTCAGTGGCCGAGTACGAGCTCGGGAAGGAAATACACAAGGACGTCGTACGTGCTGCGGGCGGAGTTCGTGCTCCGGCAATAACACTTTTGTACTTGCGTCTTTCTTCTCCCTCCTTATTTGTTGTGTCAGAGAGTGAGCGGAGGGAGGTGCTGCTGAGGGAGAGGAAGAGGAAGACCGCGGCAACAACACATAGAACTTATATATGGCATTGATCGACATGGGTATATATGCTGATTATGAAGCTGCACATTCTTGAAGGAGTTGCTTTGGAAGATGAAGATGATGACTTGCTTCAAGTTAAAAGGGTGTTAGTATTCATTGGTTGGACTGATGTTTTTAGAGCAACTTTACCTTAGTTGCCATATGGCCTGAATCGTCATAATAACCGTCAATGTGGCAATTTTGGTCGGAAAATACACTCTAGCAGAGTCGCCATATGACTTTCGATTGCCATCATCTATGGAGCTCGCTCGATAAACAAACTTGCAGCCTCCATATTCGGAGGCTGGGTCGGACCAATATAGAGCTCACTCCAAATTCAGCCGCCATCTTGAGAGGGAGGTTTCAACTTCTTCCTTTGTGCATGGGATTTGAAGCGGCCCAACCTCCCAGGCACCACCGATGAGGGGCACCAGACCATTAATGTCACCCAACCGGTTTCCTGTGGCGGACTCGTTGGATGGCCACCATGCGGCATCATCTCCTGGCTTGCGCCTAAGCAGGCCGGGAGGAGCCATGTTAGCAATCGTGGTAGTCTGAGCAACCAGGAGGCATGCTAGAAGGCAACGACAACCTTTCTCACTGCTCGATGTGCGCTTGACTGCCCGCCGTCGCCCACCTACCGCGTCCCAAACTACACTCCCCTCTCTTGTTTCTATCCTCTCTCTAGCATCACTCATTCTCATCTTCCCCTCTCCAATCCACCATGCTCATCTTGAACGGCGCACCCATAGGAGCTCCCCCTCATCTTTAATTTTGGGGATAAGGAGGAGGAGGAGGAGCCCAGATATCCTGAGAAGAATTGGGCTATCGCACCCTCGCCCGCCAGCACAAACGAGTCATCGACCTAGGACGACACTAGCAAGGCGCATTTCCAAGTCATCCAAGCCAAAATTGCCACATTCTACGTAGGCAACCACGGTGGCAATGGGCTGGCCATGGCCATGACCGTGGCAGTGGAGGTGACCGTGGCCGCAACTAGGGGTGGGTATGGCCGTGGTCGTGACTATGTGACAACTACTTTGGCTCATTATTAGTTTTTTTATGAATGTAAATTGCTTTTCAACTAATTTTCCGCCCGCATTCATAGCAATTAAATAGAAGCTTATAAACTTAGTTATTCTATGAGTCTAATGTGTTCCTCTAAATATTTTTTGAAAGAAGTTGTGACCTAATGACAGGTGGGTCGTACTTGCAGGGCAAATCTGCAGCTCAGATTATAACGACTTTGTGTTTGCGCTTTGCTTCGGCAACCTCCATATCCATATGAAGCGCGACATGGAGGCTATATGATGACTCTCAGCTAGTGTTGATCTTAGGGTCTAGCGTTGATTTTTTTTAGTTATGTTCTTCTTTTCGGGAATGTAGGAGCATCGCTCACAAATTTATGAATATAGGATTGGTAAAAACCAAGTATTGGTCGACGCGGTCCACTAATGTTTACATCAGGACAAAATGCATAGAAATTCATAGGGGCATGCACTTACCGGGGCACGCATGCATGCAACCCTCGGATTACTTTAATATTCATAAACTTGTTTAGTCTTACCCCTTGATTACTGTAGGGCAGGGTCCATGTGTGCATGCTTTTGACAGATTTTGCCACACTTGCATATCCGTCCACTCCACTTCCCACATATTTTTCTTTTGGCTTTGGAATTTGAATCTTCTATATCTTTTCAACGAAAAGCCCAATTTAATTTTCGTTTTCATATCCCTATTGCTTGCGATGAGGGCTTTGAAATAAGACCAATTTTGAATACATTTTGGCACATTTTTAAAATGTTAAGTTTCAACTTTCAAAACTTAACAGGAATGACTAACAAAATCACTTACTTTTAGAAACCAAAACTGAAAATCTTGTCGGGAATCACCAGTTTATTTTGCTTTCCCAATACATAGTTTAGTTTTGGTTTCTGAAACTTAGTGGTTCTTTTGACTAGTTCATATTAAGTTTTGGCTATTGAACTTAATGAGTTTTACAAACCTATCAATACGTATTAAGAATTAGTATTATTTCGAAACCCTCGTTACAAGCAACACAAATTTGAAAACAAAAATTAAATTGGAATTCTCATTCAAAAGATATAGGAGATTCAACATTTAAAGTCAAAATAAAATGTATGGGAGTGGGATGGGTGGAGCCATGAAAAGCTGCGCGCATGGATCCCACATAAAATAATTAAGGGCTAAAGCACATGCAAAGAGTAAATCAGTTTTTGAATCATGAGGCAATCGGATGGCTGGAAATCGGCACGCCTTCGTCCGTGCTAGGAATCCTTGTCCACAAAATGTATTGTAGCCATGGCCAAATGGGTAATACTTGGGGTTGTTGACTGATACGTCTCCAACGTATCTATAATTTTTTATTATTTCATGTTATTATATTACCCGTTTTGGATGTTTATAGGCTTTACTATACACTTTTATATCATTTTTGGGACTAACCTATTAACCGGACGCCCAACCCAAATTGCTATTTTTTTTGCCTATTTCAGTGTTTCGCAGAAAAGGAATATCAAATGGAGTCCAAACGGAATGAAACCTTCGGGGGAGTTATTTTTTAAACAAACGCAATCCAGGAGACTTGGAGTGTACGTCAAGAAGCAAACGAGGAAGCAGCCACGAGGCAGGGAGGCGCGCCCTAGGGGGGTGGGCGCACCCCCCACCCTCGTGGGCCCATCGTGGCTCCCCTGACCGACTTCCTTCGCCTATATATATCACCGTACCCCGAAAACATCCAGGAGCACAACGAAACCCTATTTCCACCACCGCAACCTTCTGTACCCGCGAGATCCCATCTTGGAGCCTTTTCCGGCGCTCCGCCGGAGGGGGAATCGATCACGGAGGGCTTCTACGTCAACACCATAGCCTCTCCAATGAGTTGTGAGTAGTTTACCACAGACCTTCGGGTCCATAGTTATTAGCTAGATGGCTTCTTATCTCTCTTTGAATCTCAATACAATGTTCTCCTCGATCTTCTTGGAGATCTATCCGTTGTAACTATTTTTGCGGTGTGTTTGTCGAGATCCGATGAATTGTGGGTTTATGATCAAGTTTATCTATGAGAAATATTTGAATCTTCTCTGAATTCTTTTATGTATGATTGGTTATCTTTGCAAGTCTCTTCGGACTATCAGTTTGGTTTGGCCTACTAGATTGATCTTTCTTGCAATGGGAGAAGTGCTTAGCTTTGGGTTCAATCTTGCGCTGTCCTTTCCCAGTGACAGCAGGGGCAGCAAGGCACGTATTGTATTGTTGCCACCGAGGATAAAAAATGGGGTTTATATCATATTGCTTGAGTTTATCCCTCTACATCATGTCATCTTGCCTAATGCGTTACTCTGTTCTTATGAACTTAATACTCTAGATGCATGCTGGATAGCGGTCGATGTGTGGAGTAATAGTAGTAGATGCAGGCAGGAGTCGGTCTACTTGTCGCGGACGTGATGCCTATATACATGATCATGCCTAGATATTCTCATAACTATGCACTTTTCTATCAATTGCTCGACAGTAATTTGTTCACCCACCGTAATACTTATGCTATCTTGAGAGAAGCCACTAGTTAAGCCTATGGCCCCCGGGTATATTCTCCATCATATAAGTTTCCGATTTACTTTATTTTGCAATCTTTACTTTTCAATCTATATCATAAAAATACCAAAAATATTTATCTTATCTTATTATCTCTATCAGATCTCACTTCCGCAAGTGGCCGTGAAGGGATTGACAACCCCTTTATCGCGTTGATTGCGAGGTTCTTGTTTGTTTGTGTAGGTACGAGGGACTTGCGTGTAGCCTCCTACTGGATTGATACCTTGGTTCTCAAAAACTGAGGGAAATACTAACACTACTTTGCTGCATCAACCAACGCAGTGCTCAAGAGGTAGCAAGAAGGATTTCTGGCGCCGTTACTGGGGAGGTCTAGGCACAAGTCAAGACATACCAAGTACCCATCACAAACTCTTATCCCTCGCATTACATTATTTATCATTTGCCTCTCATTTTCCTCTTCCCCACTTATAAAACGATTTTCAAAAACCTTTGCCTTTTCTTCGCCCTCCTTCCGTTCGATCTTGTGTTACCATGTACCTTCTTTTTGCTTGCATCTTTGCTTGCTAAAAATTTATGGATCCTCATCCACTTGCTAATCTATTTAAGAGATCCAATTATGATGAACCTATTGCTAGTGAGTTGAGTGCACTAGATTATCTTTATGAGGTTTTTCTTGAAATTCGTGAATCTGAAAATTGTGATGAAGTACTTTATGAAGCGATTCGTGATAGATCTTTGAATAAAAAGCATGATTGCAATGATTTTATTATAAATTCTATTGATGTCAGTTGTGCTAATAATATGCAAAACCCTAAGCTTGGGGATGCTAGTTTTGCTATGTCTACTACTTGTTGAAATGATCATGATTGGGGTGATTCTTCCTATGATCTTGAAAATTTATTTAAGCCCCATGATGAATATGAGATTGATAATAGTGTTTGCAATATTATTGAAAGTGGGTTTTGAAGAGTGTCAACTTTAGATCCCACATATTTGGAGAATGTTCGATCTTATGAATTTTTTGATAAAAGAGGGTTTGGAGAGGTCATGACTTTAGTTAATGTTAATCCCACTATTTTTGAAGAATGTCAACTTTGCATGCATGTGGATCATGTTGAAAATATTTTATGTTATAGCTATTTTGTTGAATTGGCTTATGATCCCACATGTAATTATTATGAGAGAGGAAAATATGATTGTAGAAATTTTCATGTTACTAAATTACCTCTCGTTATGTTGAGATTGCTATTGTTTCTTTCCGCTTCCTTGTATATGCTAGTTTTTGCTTGCTATGATAATTTGTTTTCCTATAATATGCCAATGAATAGGAAGTATGTTAGACTTAGATGCGTTTGTCACGTGTTTCATGATGCTCTCTTTGTGCTTCAATTCATGTCTTTCATATGAGCATCATTGAAATTATCAATGCCTAGCTAGGGGCGTTAAACGATAGCGCTTGTTGGGAGGCAACCCTATTTTATTTTGGGTTCTTTACTTTTTGCTCCTGTTTATTATTAAATAATTTATCTAGCCTCTGGTTAGACGTGTTTTTATGTTTTAATTAGTGTTTGTGCCAAGTAGAACCTATAGGATCATCTTGGGTGAAAGTTAATTTGATCTTGCTGAAAAATAGAAACTTTTGCACGCACGAGAATAATTTTAGTAAATCACAGAAACGTGTTTTTAGTTGATTCTTTTTGAAGAAGATTAATAGATAAATTTCCCAGGACTTCCTATTTTGGTAGGATTTTTAGAGTTTCAGAAGTATTCGAAAGTTACATATTGCTACAGACTGTTCTGTTTTTGACAGAATCTGTTTTTCGTGTGTTGTTTGCTTATTTTGATAAATCTATGGCTAGTATCGGGGGGTATGAACCATAGAGAAGTTGGAAAACAGTAGGTTTAACACCAGTATAAATAAATAATGAGTTCATTAAAGTACCTTAAAGTGGTGGTTTGCTTTCTTGCACCAACGGAGCTCATGAGATTTTCTGTTGAGTTTTGTGTTGTGAAGTTTTTAAGTTTTGGGTAAAGATTTGATGGATTGCGGAATAAGGAGTGACAAGATCCTAAGCTTGGGGATTCCCATCGCACCCCAAGGTAAATTCAAGGACAACCAAAAGCCTAAGCTTGGGGATGCCTCGGAAGGCATCCCCTCTTTCGTCTTCGTCCATCGGTAACTTTACTTGGAGCTATATTTTTATTCACCACATGATATGTGTTTTGCTTGGAGCGTCTTGTATGATATGAGTCTTTGTTTTTTAGTTTACCACAATCATCCTTGATGTACACACCTTTTGGGAGAGACACACATGATTCGGAATTTATTAGAATACTCTATGTGCTTCACTTATATCTTTTGAGCTAGACAATTTTGCTCTAGTGCTTCACATATATCTTTTTAGAGCACGGCGGTGGTTTTATTTTGTAGAAATTATTGATCTCTAACGCTTCACTTATATTATTTTGAGATTATTTTATAACAGCATGGTATTTTCTTTGTTTATGAAATTGTTCCTAATATGATGAGCATCCAAGTTGGGTATAATTAAAACTATCATAGAAAGTGCATTGAACGCTATGATCAATTTGATGCTTGATGATTGTTTTGAGATATGAGGATGGTAATATTAGAGTCATGCTAGTTGGGTAGTTGTGAACTTGAGGAATACTTGTGTTAAAAGTTTGTGATTCCTGTAGCATGCACGTATGATGAACCGTTATGTGATGAAGTTGGAGCATGATTTATTTATGGATTGTCTTCCTTATGTGTGGAGGTCGGGATCGCGTGATGGTTAACTCCTACCAACCCTTCCCCTAGGAGCATGCGTGTAGTACTTTCTTTTGATTACTTGTAGATTTTTGCAATAAGTATGTGGGTTCTTTATGACTAATGTTGAGTCCATGGATTATACGCACTCTCACCCTTCCACCATTGCTAGCCTCTCTTGTGCCGCGCAACTTTCACCGGTACCATACACCCACCATATACCTTCCTCAAAACAGCCACCATACCTACCTATTATGGCATTTCCATAACCATTTCGAGATATATTACCATGCAACTTTCCACCGTTCTGTTTATGACACGCTCCATCATTGTCATATTGCTTTTGCATGATCATATAGTTGACATCGTATTTGTGGAAAAGCCACCATTATAATTATTTCATACATGTCACTCTTGATTCATTTCATATCCCGGTACACCGCCGAAGGCATCCACATAGAGTCATATTTTATTCTAAGTATTGATTTGTAATTCTTGAGTTGTAAATCAATAAAAGTGTGATGATCTTCATTATTAGAGCATTGTCCCAAGTGAGGAAAGGATGATGGAGACTATAATTCCCCCACAAGTCAGGATGAGACTCCGGACTTTATGAAATATAAAAGAGGCCAAAGAAGCCCAAATAAAAAAAAGGCCAAAGAAGCCCACCAAAATAAAAAAAGAGAGAAAATGAGAGAAGGGACAATGTCACTATCCTTTTTCCACACTTGTGCTTCAAAGTAGCACCATGATCTTCATGATAGAGAGTCTCATATGTTGTCACTTTCATATACTAGTGGGAATTTTTCATTATAGAACTTGGCTTGTATATTCCATTGATGGGCTTCCTCAAATTGCCCTAGGTCTTCGTGAGCAAGCAAGTTGGATGCACATCCACTTAGTTCCTTTTGTTGATCTTTCATACATTTATAGCTCTAGTGCATTCGTTGCATGGCAATCCCTACTGACTCACATTGATATCTATTAATGGGCATCTCCATAGCCCGTTGATACGCCTAGTTGATGTGAGACTATCTTCTCCTTTTTTGTCTTCTCCACAACCACCATTCTATTCCACATATAGTGCTATGTCCATGGCTCACGCTCATGTATTGCGTGAAGATTGAAAAAGTTTGAGAATACTAAAGTATGAAACAATTGCTTGGCTAAAACTGGGATTGTGCATGATTTAAATATTTTGTGTGATGAAGATAGAGCATAGACAGACTATTGATTTTGTAGGGATAACTTTCTTTGGCCATGTTATTTTGAGAAGACATGATTACTTTGTTAGTAAGCTTGAAATATTATTACTCTTATGTCAATATGAACTTTTATCTCGAATCATTTGGATCTGAACATTCATGCCACAATAAAGAAAATTACATTGAGAATTATGTTAGGTAGCATTCCACTTCAAAAATTCTGTTTTTATCATTTACCTACTCGAGGACGAGTAGGAATTAAGCTTAGGGATGCTTGATACGTCTCCAACGTATCTATAATTTTTTATCGTTCCATGCTATTATATTACCCGTTTTGGATGTTTATGGGCTTTACTATACACTTTTATATCATTTTTGGGACTAACCTATTAACCGGACGCCCAACCCAAATTGCTATTTTTTTGCCTATTTCAGTGTTTCGCAGGAAAAAGGAATATCAAACGGAGTCCAAATGGAATGAAACCTTCGGGAGAGTTATTTTGGGACAAAAGCAATCCAGGAGACTTGGAGTGTATGTCAAGAAGCAAACGAGGAAGCCACGAGGTAGGGAGGCGCTCCCTAGGGGGGTGGGCGCGCCCCCCACCCTCGTGGGCCCATCGTGGCTCCCCTGACCGACTTCCTTCGCCTATATATATCTGCGTACCCCGAAAACATCCAGGAGCACCACAAAACCCTATTTCCACCACCGCAACCTTCTGTACCCGCGAGATCCCATCTTGGAGCCTTTTCCGGCGCTCCGCCGGAGGGGGAATCTATCACGGAGGGCTTCTACATCAACACCATAGCCTCTCCAATGAGTTGTGATTAGTTTACCACAGACCTTCGGGTCCATAGTTATTAGCTAGATGACTTCTTCTCTCTCTTTGAATCTCAATACAATGTTCTCCTCGATCTTCTTAGAGATCTATTCGATGTAACTCATTTTGCGGTGTGTTTGTCGAGATCCGATGAATTGTGGGTTTATGATCAAGTATATCTACGAGAAATATTTGAATCTCCTCTAAATTCTTTTATTTATGATTTGTTATCTTTGCAAGTCTCTTCGAATTATCAGTTCGGTTTGGCCTACTAGATTGATCTTTCTTGCAATGGGAGAAGTGCTTAGCTTTGGGTTCAATCTTGCGGTGTCCTTTCCCAATGACAGCACGGGCAGCAAGGCACGTATTGTATTGTTGCCATCGATGATAAAAAGATGGGGTTTATATCATATTTCTTGATATCCCTCTACATCATGTCATCTTGCCTAATGCGTTACTCTGTTCTTATTAACTTAATACTCTAGATGCATGCTGGATAGTGGTCGATGTGTGGAGTAATAGTAGTAGATGCAGGCAGGAGTCGGTCTACTTGTCGGGGATGTTATGCCTATATACATGATGATGCATAGATATTCTCATAACTATGCACTTCTCTATCAATTGCTCGACATTAATTTGTTCACCCATTGTAATACTTATGTTATCTTGAGAGAAGCCACTAGTGAAAGCTATGGCCCCCTGGTCTATTCTTCATCATATAAGTTTCCGATTTACTTTATTTTGCAATCTTTACTTTTCAATCTATATCATAAAAATACCAAAAATATTTATCTTATCTTATTATCTCTATCAGATCTCACTTTCGCAAGTGGCCGTGAAGGGATTGACAACCCCTTTATCGCGCTGGTTGCAAGGTTCTTGTTTGTTTGTGTAGGTACGAGGGACTTGTGTGTAGCCTCCTACTGGATTGATACCTTGGTTCTCAAAAACTGAGGGAAATACTTACGCTACTTTGCTGCATCACCCTTTCCTCTTCAAGGGAAAACCAACGCAGTGTTCAAGAGGTAGCATTGTCATACAATTTCTTTGTTTGAAGTTTTGCCATGGTCACCTTTCAAAAACCTGCCCAACTTGGGAGTACATTTGTCCCTTTGCTTGAGATGCCTTTAGTTCCTTTCTATTTTTGTTCTGTGGTGGTGGTTGCGTGAGGCAGTGATGATTGTAAAACAATGGTTTACTTAATGAAATCGGGGTAAAACCTTTCATAAAATGGTTCCCACCGAACCTAAGACAAACTCTTCACCAGATGTTGTGGCAGTTAGTTCGGGGGAGAGTACCTTCAGGGATGGAGGTGCTCAAATGTAATGGTCTTGTAGATGGCATTTGTCCATTATGCATACTGGAGGAAGACTCGTGTTCTTAGGAGTTGCTTCTAGGAGGTGGTGGGCGGTAGGTTGTACCCCTCTAACTTCCCGAACCTCTTCGAGGAATTGCAAGCTTTCATGGCTGACACTTGTAAGATGTTGTGGATGGGTGTGATGCCCCCGATTCAATCGTACACTAATCATGCACGCAAACGTGTACGATCAAGAGCAGGGACTCACGGGAAGATATCACAACACAACTATAAAACATAAATAGGTCATACAAGCATCATAATACAAGCCAGGGGCCTCGAGGGCTCGAATACAAGTGCTCGATCATAGACGAGTCACCGGAAGCAACAATAACTAAGTACAGACATAAGTAAACAAGTTGCCATAAGATGGCTAGCACAAACTAGGATACAGATCGAAAGAGGCGCAGGCCTCCTGCCTGGGATCCTCCTAAACTATTCCTGGTCGTCGTCAGCGGCCTGCACGTAGTAGTAGGCACCTCCAGAGTAGTAGTCATCGTCGACGGTGGCGTCTGGATCCTGGGCTCCAACGTCTGGTTGCGGCATCCGAGAAGAAGAGGAAAACGGGGGAAAAGAGGGAGCAAAGCAACCGTGAGTACTCATCCAAAGTACTCGCAAGCAAGGAGCTACACTACATATGCATGGGTATATGTGTAAGGAGGCAATATGAGTGGACTGAACTACAGAATGCCAGAATAAGAGGGGGATAGCTAGTCCTATCGAAGACTACGTGAAAGTGCAACTATCCCTAGGTGGTTTTGGTAATTCATAAGAACATATAGCTCATTGAGCTAATGCTATTCCAAGACTATTACTTCAGGAAAGCTCAATGAATGGCATGGCATGGATGATGAAAGTGGATCCCTCAAAATACTAAGGACAAAGGATTGGCTCAAGCTCAAAAGCTCAAGACTCTTGATTTTACAATTTAGTGATCCAAGAACACATTGAGTCTATAGGAAAAGCCAATACTATCAAGAAGGGATGAGGTGTTGCTTAATGAGCATCTTGCTTCATGTGCTTAGTGATATGCTCCAAAACCCTCAACTACTTTCCCACATACACAAATGACCTAAACCTAAAGCCAAAATCGGTCACACCGATTCTTCCAATCCGGCGCCACCGATTCCAAAAGTCATAGCCACTGCCACAAACCCTAAGCAAATCGATCTTACCAATAGGGATCTCGGTCTCACCGAGATGGGGTTGCAATCTCTCTGTTTCCCTTCGTAATGTTTCGGTCTAACCGAAGTGAGCGATCGGTCCCACCGAGATTGCAAAGTAAACTCTCTGTTTCCTTTTTGTAACATTTCGGTCTCACCAAAAAGAGCAAATCGGTCCCACCGAGTTTACCTGACCAACTCTCTGGTTAGCTAATTACCGAAATCGGTCTTACTAAGCTTATGTAATCGGTCTCACCGAGATTACGTTATGCCCTAACCCTAACCGAATCGGTCTCACCGAGATGCATGTCAGTCCCACCGAAAATCACTAACGGTCACTAGGTTTACTAAATCGGTCCGACCGAGTTTAACGATTCGGTCCCACCGAGTTTGGTAATTGTGTGTAACGGTTAGATTTTGTGTGGAGGCTATATATACCCCTCCACCTCCTCTTCATTCGTGGAGAGAGCCATCAGACTAAACCTACACTTCCAACTTACCATTTCTGAGAGAGAACCACCTACTCATGTGTTGAGGCCAAGATATTCCATTCCTGCCATATGAATCTTGATCTCTAGCCTTCCCCAAGTTGCTTTCCACTCAAATCATCTTTCTACCAGATCCAAATCCTACGAGAGAGAGTTGAGTGTTGGGGAGACTATCATTTGAAGCACAAGAGCAAGGAGTTCATCATCAACGCACCATTTGTTACTTCTTGGAGAGTGGTGTCTCCTAGATTGGCTAGGTGTCACTTGGGAGCCTCCGACAAGATTGTGGAGTTGAACCAAGGAGTTTGTAAGGGCAAGGAGATCGCCTACTTCGTGAAGATCTACCGCTAGTGAGGCAAGTCCTTCGTGGGCGACGGCCATGGTGGGATAGACAAGGTTGCTACTTCGTGGACCCTTCGTGGGTGGAGCCCTCCGTGGACTCGCGCAGCCGTTACCCTTCGTGGGTTGAAGTCTCCATCAACGTGGATGTACGATAGCACCACCTATCGGAACCACGCCAAAAACATCCGTGTCTCCAATTGCGTTTGAATCCTCCAAACCCTTCCCTTTACTTTCTTGCAAGTTGCATGCTTTAATTTCCGCTGCCTATATACTCTTTGCATGCTTGCTTGAATTGTGTGATGATTGCTTGACTTGTCCTAAAATAGCTAAAATCTGCCAAACTCTAAAATTGGGAAAAGGTTAAGTTTTTAATTGGTCAAGTAGTCTAATCACCCCCCTCTAGACTTACTTCAAGGTCCTACAAGTGGTATCAGAGCTTTGGTCTCCATTTGCTTTGATTTCCATAGCTTTTGGTGGTCATAGCCTTGGTTTCACAACCTAGGAGAGTATGGCGTCTAGCGAGGGAAATTATCACCGTAGAGGTCCTTACTTTGATGGTACTAATTTTGCTAGTTGGAAGCATAAGATGAAAATGCATATTCTCGGACATAACCCCGCCGTTTGGGCAATTATTTGTATTGGCTTGCAAGGTGAATTCTTTGATGGGAGAGAACCGAACCGTGAAGCGAATGCGGAAGAATTGAAGATGCTGCAATACAACGCTCAAGCTTGTGATATCATCTTCAACGGGTTGTGCCCCGAAGAGTTCAACAAAATCAGCCGTCTTGAGAATGCAAAGGAAATTTGGGATACTTTGATTGATATGCACGAAGGTACCGAATCCGTCAAGGAATCCAAGTTGGATGTGCTCCAAAGTCAGCTTGACAAGTTCAAAATGAAGGATGGTGAAGGTGTCGCTGAAATGTACTCTAGGCTTGCACTTATCACAAATGAGATTGCCGGCTTAGGGAGTGAAGAGATGACCGACAGATTCATCATCAAGAAGATCCTAAGAGCATTGGATGGAAAGTATGATACCGTGTGCACATTGATCCAAACGATGCCAAACTACAAAAATCTCAAGCCAACAGAAGTCATTGGAAGAATTGTTGCTCATGAGATGTCACTCAGGGATAAGGAGGAACTTCACAACAAGTCAAGTGGTCCTTACAAAGCCTCAAGTGAATCCCCCACATCATCAAGTGAGAAACAAACCTTCAATCAAGAATTGAGCTTAATGGTGAAGAACTTCAACAAATTCTACAAGAGTAGAAGCAAAGAAAGAAGCTCCAAGTCAAGGTCTTATCATGACAAGAGATCTTCTAGTCGAGAGCGCAATTACTACAATTGTGGGAAGCCTGGACACTACTCCAATGAGTGTACGGCACCCTACAAAAGAAGAGAAGATTCTCCAAAAAGAAGAAGCAAAAGATAAGATTCACCACCAAGAGAGAGGAGGAGTAGAGATGATCGTTATGAACGAAGACCCTAACGGAGAAGCAAGGATTCAGAAAGGAAGGACAAGTCATCAAGGAGCTACACAAAACGAAGACATCAAGCTCATGTTGGTGAATGGGTATCCGGCTCCGACTCCGACAATCACTCCGAGAGAAGCTATCACTCCGACTCTGAACATACTCAAGATGAAGGTGTTGCCGGTCTAGCACTTGTGTCAACCAACTCCTATGACATATTTGACTGACCAAATGAAGGAATTGGAAGATGCTTCATGGCTAAAGGTCCAAAGGTAACACATCCTGAGTATGTTGATTTCAATAGTGATGAAGATGACTTGCTTGTGGATGATGATTTACTTGTTCACAACTCTAGTGATGAATACTATGATGAAACGTTAATTAATCATGCTAAACAAACGAATGACAATGATAAGGAGAAAATTGAGCTTCTAACTAAAGAACTAAACACTCTTAAGTTGGCTCATGAAACTATCTTCGAAGATCATCGAGAACTTTTAAGGGCTCATGAAAAGTTACGCTTTGAAAAGCTCAATCTTGAGCAAGAGCATGAGTTCTTAAAGGCAATCAATGGTGATCTCCGCAAGAAAAGTTCTTATTACATTGCCAAGCGTTTACTCTTATCTACTTACATGCCTCAAGTTAAGTCTAACAAGTACAAGAAAGATACTTCCTCTAGTAGTAACAATAATAATGTTAAATCCAATGGTGTTGCTTCTAGTAGTTCTCTTGATTCCACTAATGATTCTCTTAGCCAAGTTACACTTGAGCAAGAAAATAGTTTATTGAAGGGAATTATAGAGAAAGGTGTTTACAAGAGCCTTGACGGGAGTAAGCAATTCGAGGAAATTGTACGCAAGCAAGGAAGGTACCGGAAGAATCAAGGTGTTGGTTTTGAACGAAAGTTCAACGCCAATGGAGTTGAGTGGGAAGAAGATCAATACCCCAAGACAAAGTTTGTTCCTCAACAAGAGAAGTATGATCCTACTTCCTTCAAGGGGACACAAGCTCAAGATGATCTTCCACCACAAGACCACAAGAACAAAGGCAAGGACAAGCTTCAAGAAGATATTGATGCATTTGAAGAAGCACCTAAAGCCTTGTTCAAGTGGGTTCCCAAGACTACGTCAAGTTCTACTTCATCAAGTACAACTACAACTCCAAGGATTCCCATCAAGATGATGTGGATCCCAAAGAAGAAGAACTAGAGAGTTCTTGAGGGTGACTCCGCCAACATTCTTCACTCATATCATTTTGGCAAGAACAAGTGCAATCAACTTTCACATCTTGCCCTAGTTCAAGGAGTCACAAACCCTCTTGTTGGTAAGGCAAGGGACAAGGTAACCTAATGTTTTCATGGACATCATTTTGTGTATGCATCACTCTATGTCTATGGATATTCTTGTTTGTTTCTTGTGGGACTAACCCATGTAGGCAAGTTGAAAGTGCAACTCACGCCAAAGGATTGCTCCAAATGATCTACATCAACATTGAGCATCTACATCTTCAACACCTACATGAAGTCATCATCGACAAAACCCAAGGTTAGTTCATCCCTCTAAGGGGGTATCTCACATCTAGGGGGAGCTTAACTCAAAGAATTGAGTCAAAGCAACTCTAATGGTGTGAACACATTAAAGCATTATGTAAAAGTGGTAACCCCACTTGAGCTTAAACGATGAGTATGACCTATGATCAAATTTTCTCATTTGACTCCTAAGTCAATATACTCATATATAGATGACCTAGTCATCGCCAATTGTTTGATAGATGCTAGAATTGGTTGTGCATGCTTTGCCACATATTTCATTTGCCATCTTATTGTGTGAGCATGTTGGTGCATATTTTACTCATTCAAGAACATCCACTTGTTGTTTTGTTTGTTTGGTTTCTTTTCTTTGTGCCAAGTGGATGGACAAGAATGCCTAAGAACCTTCTTAGCTATCTATGCTTTTCTCGTCTCAAACTCTATTCATGCTACATCACAAAATTTGATCAAGTCAGATTCGAACCACTCTGTGTGAGGAGCACTTGGAGTCCCCGATTCGTCATAGACTTAAACTTCCAAAACCTCTTTGTGATTCTCGGTCTGACCGATTCCTCCATTTCGGTCCTACCGAGATCATTAAGTTGATCTGAGTTTTCCATCTCGGTGCAACCGATTTGAACTTTTCGGTCTCACCGAGTTGCTATAACTGAACACAGTTATGCATCTCGGTGCCACCGAGTTGTTCCACTCGGTCACACCGACAGGGTCGGGCTATATATAGACACGGGCAAATTTTTGGAAATTTCTCCGAAACCCTTCGCCCGCGCAACAGCTCGCTCTGCCATCGTGGTCTCCGGATCGTCTCCTCGTCGCCAGCAGCCTCCTGTCACTGGTCTCCGCCGCCGTCAACGGATTTCGTCTCCGCCGTTGCCGCCGTAGCAAGTCCACCGCCAAGTTAGGGTATGGACTTAATCTTTGTGCTATCCACGTCTGATTCCTAGCACATTGTTTCATATTGATTCTTGCCATGATTGAAACTCTTCTATCCAGCCAAAGTAGTTCATAGATTAGATGTGATTCAAATTTTTAGGGTTAGGTTTCCGCCGAAACCATCTCGGACCCACCGAGTTGAAAAACTCGGTCTCACCGATTTGGCTTATGCCATTGCACTATGACTCTCGGTCTGACCGAGAATTACTAATCGGTGCAACCGATTTGAGGATTCTGTGAAACCCTAGCAGTCTCGGTACCACCGAAGTGAAACTCGGTCCAACCGAGATCATCAGTTTAGGTTCCAAAACTGCTTCGGTATCACCGAGTTTGAAAATCAGTGGATCTGAAATGCTTTCTATGGAAAACTAAAACTGAACTTTTGAGTCATTCTTTTGCAAAAACCTCTGCATTTTGTGATGCTCATCTTTTCTATCTCATCTATAACTCTTCATAGGGTCAGCAGTCAGCTTTTGCAGTATGTCTGATCAAAGTGACAGCCAGAACAGGCCAGAAGAGCAGATGGACTTGAGTGAGGGCACTAGTCTCTCAACTTCAGATGAAGGGAGCAGAAGTACTCCTAGCAATTTGCCTAAGGCTGCAACTAGGCAAAGGAGGAAAAGAACTTCAGATTCAGAGGATGAAGATTACAAGGCTGAGGAAGATGAGGCTACTTCCAAGAAAGTGGTGCTCAAGAAGGAATTTGGCTCAGCAAAGGATATAAAGCCAGGCATGAAGATTAAAAGGCCTGCAAGAAGGCAACCTATGCCCAAGGCCAGAGCATCAACACAACCGTCTCTAAATCCTGATCCCAAAGAGCCAGTTGATGAAAGCAAGAAGAGGAAGGAAAGGGTCAAGAAGACCATAGCCAGAGTTGTTGGGCAACCTTCCATGATGGAAGAGGAAGAGCTTGCTGCACCAGCTCCAACGGCACCTAAGCTTATGGGTGATGCAATCAGATCAGGGGCTGCAACATCTAAGCCCAAGGAAGCACCCAAACCTGCCCCCAAGGCCAAGTCTGCACCAAAGAGGAATACCAGGAGTATTCCAGCTGCTAAGAAGAACAAGGCCCCAGTGCCTGAGATTGCCGAGGAGGAAGATGAAGAAGGACATGTTCTAAGGAAACTCAAGCCAAAGATACCAGACCACAATGATACCCATCCAGTGGCTGAGGACATGAGAATCAGGAATGATTCAGGGCTAAGACTATGGAGGATGGCAGATCCATACGCCACAAGAAGAAGAACTGTTGTTGATTACAGGTTCCATACAAAGGAACAGCAGGACTTCTATGAGACAATCTTATTGGACAGGAAGCCCATAGTTTGTGACATGAGGTGGGTTGACTAGAAATTCATCAAGGAAAATGAACAGCACTATCCTGGAGTGCAAGACAGCTTTGTTGCTTGTGGAGTAGCAGATTTTGTTGGGCAAAATCTCACAAATTGGAATGATGAGCTCATCATGCAATTCTACTCCACAGCACATTTTTACCCAGATGGAAGAATTGTTTGGATGTCTGAAGGTACAAGGTACCAATCCACTATAGAAGAATGGGCAAAACTGATAAATGCCCCCAAGGAGAATGAGGATGACCTAGACATTTATGCAAAGAAGAAGATGGGTCACAATTCAATGGCTCACATGTACAAGGAAATTCCAGACAAAGCCCTAGAGACTTTCACTTTTGGATCAGTCCATTTTCTATTGTCAGGGTTGCCTACTATAAATTGGATTCTGAGGCACACTTTGTTGCCCAAGTCTGGTGACCATAACATGATCAGAGGGCATGCCATCAATATGTTGCATTTATTTGATGTGCCACAAAAGTTCAAAGTCATGAGCCTGATCATTGAAACAATCAAGAGGACCGTACCAGATCAGAAGAGGAGCTGTGGATATGCACCTCAGATTCAAGAATTGATAAACTCAAAGATGGGCACAGGAAAATATCAGTTGGATAAAGAACACTTTCCTCTTTATCCAGACTTTGAGGACAATGAGGTTGTCATGAATGAGGATGATCCATCATCAGTTCAAGCTCAGGAGAAGAAGGAGAAGGCAAGGAAGGAGAAGGCTGCCAAGATGCCAACTCAAGAGGAGGCATCTAAGTATTTCCTGAAAAACAAGCAGGAGCAGCTTGGTTACTTGATAGCATCATCTCTGAGGATTGAGAAGGGGTTGGCCATCCTAACTCAAAACCAGGAGAGCCTGGAAAGAATCATGGAACAAAAATTCTATGATCTAGATGTCAAGGTAACTGAGATTCAGTCAGTTGTGGAGCAGCTGCAGGATGACATGCAGGAGAGGAAGGGCAAGACAACCACAAATGTCTTTGCCAGAGTGCCTAGAGCCCAGAGGTCAGCTGCTGTGCCAGTGCCAGACACTAGAGCAACATCTTCAGCACCAGCTACTGCCCCTTCAGCTCCAGTGCAACCAGCTTCAGCATCAAGTCCAGCACCCTCTACATCAACTGAAGCCTTCGTCCTTGGAGTTATCAGGACACCACCACTAGAAGATCAAGCCTGAGAGTCGATCTAGCACTATGCGTTTTCTATGAACTTTTTGGTAACTTGTTGCCAAAGGGGGAGAAAAATGTATAGGTCATAGGCTTCGAGAGAGAGAGTGTTGCTTTTGTTCTCTCTCGCTTTATTTGATCTTTGTTTGCTTTTGGTTGTGATACTATGCTTGTGAGACATTGATGATCATGTGTTTGATCATAAGCTACACTTATGCATGCTTGATATTATCCTATCTATCTTATGTGATCACTCACTATGCTTGGTGATGAGTGCATGTATTCATTGTTTATTATTTTGAGCGCTCCACCAAGATGTATGTGACATGGAAGAGTAAGCCATGAGCCTAATTCATTGTGCATTTGCAGTCCAAAGCAAATCTAAAACTATGCACAAATTTAGGGGGAGCTCTTGCTTATCACATACTTCTCAAAGCGACGATGTTATCTAAATTTTATTATCATTTGTCGAAGCTTTGATCTATATGTTGTCATCAATTACCAAAAAGGGGGAGATTGAAAGTGCAACTATCCCTAGGTGGTTTTGGTAATTCATAACAACATATAGCTCATTGAGCTAATGCTATTCCAAGACTATTATTTCACGAAAGCTCAATGAATGGCATGGCATGGATGATGAAAGTGGATCCCTCAAAATACTAAGGACAAAGGATTGGCTCAAGCTCAAAAGCTCAAGACTCTTCATTTTACATTTTAGTGATCCAAGATCACATTGAGTCTATAGGAAAAGCCAATACTACCAAGAAGGGATGAGGTGTTGCTTAATGAGCATCTTGCTTCATGTGCTTAGTGATATGCTCCAAAACCCTCAACTACTTTCCCACATCCACAAATGACCTAAACCTAAAGCCAAAATCGGTCACATCGATTCTTCCAATCCGGCGCCACCGATTCCAAAAGTCATAGCCACTGCCACAAACCCTAAGCAAATCGGTCTGACCGATAGGGATCTCGGTCTCACCAAGATGAGGTTGCAATCTCTCTGTTTCCCTTCGTAATGTTTCAGTCTAACCCAAGTGAGCGATCGGTCCCACCGAGATTGCAATGTAAACTCTATGTTTGCTTTTTGTAACATTTCGGTCTCATCAAAAAGAGCGAATCGGTCCCACCGAGTTTACCTGACCAACTCTCTGGTTAGCTAATTACCAAAATCGTTCTCACCGAGTTTGTGTAATTGGTCTCACCGAGATTATGTTATGCCCTAACCCTAACCATATCGGTCCCACCGAGTTGCATGTTGGTCCCACCGAAATCACTAACGGTCACTAGGTTTACTGAATCGGTCCGATCGAGTTTGTTGATTCGGTCCCACCGAGATTGGTAAACTGTGTGTAACGGTCCCACCGATAGCTAGTCCTATCGAAGGCTACGCTTCTGGCAGCCTCCGTCTTGCAGCATGTAGAATAGAGTAGACTGAAGTCCTCCAAGTAGCATCGTATAGCATAATCCTACCCGGCGATCCTCCCCTCGTCGCCCTGTGGAAAAGCGATCACGGGGTTGTCTGTGGAACTTGTCTGGGTGATTTTATTAAGTATCTGGTTCTAGTTGTCATAAGGTCAAGGTACAACTCTGGGTCATCCTTTTACCGAGGGACACGGCTGTTCAAATAGATAAACTTCCCTGCAGGGGTGCACCACATAACCCAACACACTCGATCCCATTTGGCCGGACACACTTTCTTGGGTCATGCCCGGCCTCGGAAGATCAACACGTCGCAGCCCCACCTAGGCCTAACAGAGAGGTCAGCACGCCGATCTAAATCCTATGCGCACAGGGGTCTGGGCCCATCGCCCATTGCACACCTGCATGTTGCGAGGGCGGCCGGAAGTAGACCTAGCAACCTCCATTACAACGGAAGTTGCATTACGCAGTCCAACCCAGTGCGCGCCGCTCCGTCGCTGACGTCAAGAAGGCTTCGGATGATACCACGATGTCGAGTGCCCATATCTTTCCCGCGTAGTTGGTTAGTGCGTATAGGCCAGTGGCCAGACTCAGATCAAATACCAAGATCTTGTTAAGCGTGTTATTATGAAGTAACCGCGGACGCCGACCAGGGCTAGGCCCACCTCTCGCCTATGTGGTCTCAACCTGCCCTGTCGCTCCACCACATAGTAACAGTCAGGGGCCGTCGGGAACCCAGGCCCACCTCTACTGGGATGGAGCCACCTGTCCTTTCAGCCCCCACATCGGAATCACTTGCGGGTACTCAACGAGCCAACCCGACTTTAGTCACCATCTGTATAGTATGTATATATGTATAGTATATACTCGTGATCACCTCCCAAGTGATCACGGCCCGATAGTATAACAAGGCAGACTGACAAGAATGTAGGGCCAATGATGATAAACTAGCATCCTATACTAAGCACTTAGGATTGCGGGTAAGGTATCAATGACTGTAGCAACAATGACAGGCTATGCAACAGAATAGGAGTAACCGAACAGTAACATGCTACACTACTCTAATGCAAGCAGAATAGAGAAGAATAGGCGATATCTGGTGATCAAAGCGGGGGGGCTTGCCTGGTTGCTCTGGCAAGAAGGAGGGGTCGTCAACTCCGTAGTCGAACTGGGCAGCAGCAGCGTCGGTCTCGTAGTCTACCAGAGAGAAGGGGGGGAGAAACAATGAATACAATGCAACAGATGCATATCGATGCATGACATGACAAGTAACGATGCTAGGTGTGCCCGATCGTGGTAGTAGGTGATACCGACGAAGGGGGAAAACATCCGAGAAAGTATTCCTGGTGTTCCGCGTTTTCGGACAGATGAACCGGTGGGGGAAAGTTGCGAGTCCGATAGGTTAGGGATGTGTGACGGACGAACGGGCTGCGTATCCAGATTCGTCTTGTCGTTCTGAGCAACTTTCATGTACAAAGTATTCTCATCCGAGTTACAGATTATTTTATATTTTTTTTAAGTTTTAAATCATTTTCTAAATTATTATTACTAAATTAATTCGAAATTAGCATTACTGCATCAGCATGATGTCAGCATGACATCTGCAGTCAACAGAGGTGTTGACTGGTCAAACTGACGTGAGGGTCCCGCATGTCATAGTCTCGTAGTAATTAAACAGGGTTAACTAGCTTTAACTAAATGATTAGGTTAATCTAATCCGAATTAATTAAGATAATTAATCATTTAATTAATTAATTTAATTAACATTTTAAATATTATTTTATTTATTTATTTATTTAATTAGTAATAATTTTTCTTTTCTTTTTTTGTGTAAACGTTCTAGGCGTGGGGCCCTTTGTCATAGGCCCCAGGGGGCCTTAGCGGGCGCGTGGGCTGACGGGTGTGGGTGCTGGGCGCCGGGTTAACGGGCGGAGCCCGGCTGGGCACCCGAGCGGGCGCGGGGGCACCTGGACACGCGCGCGGTCGTGGTTGCCGGCAAACGAGCGCAGCGGGGCGGGCGCGACAGCCGGTGTCAGCAGCGACAGTAAGCCGCAGCCGTGCAACAGCAAGCAGTAGCGGGAGAAACGAGGGGGGGGGGAACGCAGCCACGGCCGCCTGAGCGAGGATGCCGGAGCGCGCTCGGCGCGGCGGTGTGTGCGTCGAACGGCACGAGAAGACAGAGAGAGGGAGGCCCGGGGCCTCACCAGCATTGATGGGGAGAGGAAGCGGCAAGGCACGACGTGGTCCCGCGAGGAGGAGGATGGGGACGAGTAGGCGACGGAGAGGATGACGGGGAGGCAGTCCGGCGAGGTGGCAATCCGGGTGGCGTTGGCGTCGGGGTCGTTGCGGCAGTCCTCGAGTGCGGGCGCGCTCGCCGGGGCATGGCCACAGCTTGGCCAGGCGGACGGGGAAGAGCAGGCGCCGGTCAGCGGCGGCGCGAGGGCGGAGGTCGCGCCGGCTGGCAGCGACCTTTGGGCGCTGGCGCGTCAGGAGGAGGAGGGCGGCGAGGCGTTCCAGCCGACGGGTTCCGGGGTCGACGCGGTCGGCGCTATGAGAGGTGCCGTCGAGCGTTGAGGTGAGGTGAGGGACGCCCGATCCAGATCCAAAACGGGGGAACAAGAGAGAGACGTGGGGGTCAGTGGGGAGTGGGATGGGGTTAGGTTTGACCAGGGGGGTCGGGGTGGCCTAGTAGGGCGCCGGGGTGGGCCGGCCTAGCTGGGACATGGCCCAGTTGGGCCGGGGCTGCTGGTTCTTTCTTTTTTTAATTTTTGTTTGCTTTCTTTTTATCTTTTCATAATTTTCTTTTTTTTACTATTTTTATTTTAGTTTCCTTTTGAATTTGGTTTTATAAACTACACCACTGGTTCCTATTTTAGTTTTAATAAGTATGCCACTGTCCCATAAGTTTTTGGCATAAAACAAATAGTTCAATATTTTATCAAATTGAAAAGGGTAGTTAGTTAAATTTTTTGCTGTTGTTTTTAATATTTTAGTGCACTTAAACCTTTTATAAAATTGTGGTTTCTCCACAATAATTACCTATGCATTATTTGGCAACACCCCAACATTTTAGTTTTAATATTTGAAAATATTTTATTGTTTGCTTGATTTTGAATTTGAATTCGAACAGGTTTCGAACTAACGCGAGATTAGCCACAATAATCGTGGTGACGTGGCATCATTAGCGAAGGGTTACTGTAGCTTAATTATCCGGGCGTCACAATTCTCCTCCACTACAAGAAATCTCGTCCCGAGATTTAAGCGGTGGAGTAAGGGGGGAGGTGTTGGTAGCGAAAAACCTAACGAGTCTTCTCGGTCTTGGCTGCCCTTTCGAAGAGGTTGATCCCTTTAATCGATGTCTTCATTTCTCTGCTTCAAGTTACCATGATCAAGTCGTCATCCTTTCTTCGGGGTCTCCATCGTCCTATGAACGCGACCAAGGGGAAAAACTGCGGAAGAATGCATCCCTAAAAAGCTGGGCATCTGACGGTGAACTCAATGGAAAATACACAAGGTACCCCATGAGTTGTATTTCTGTGAATTCGTTGTGTGCAATATACGATGGTACCAAAGTTTCAAACAGGTAGGCAATCATTCGATGACTAGACAGAAGCTGGAATGGGGGTTTGAAGAACGAGAATAACATGGTGTTTGATTCCAGGATGAATAATGGTATAGCATTTAGCTCGTGAATCACATATGAAGCCAGGTGCATAGGATACATTAGAATCCGGGTTGTAAAGAAGAGTCAGGTTTCGATCCAGTGGACCTGTGGGTTATGGGCCCACCATGTGGGTTGAAAGTAGGAAGGGTGGTGACATCTTGCACAACCGCGACAGGGAGGCATGTCAATGAATAGCTTGTCAGCTATGCTGGGAACAATGTCGGTACCAAGGACGGGGAACGAAGAGAGCAATTTTCTTACTTGTTGAACGAGGCAAACCAATTGGCAAAGTTATCACCCATCGGTGGTTACCAAAATGTCATCAACAATAGTAACAGGGTCTTACAGACAGAGTGGTACAACAAGGTGCCTACCTAAGCAGGGAATTATCTCTGCTCAGTTAAGTCAGATTCAGGAAGGGTTAAACAAAAGAATGCAAAGGAAAACGCGATTATCAGATTAAACAGAACAATGGAAAGGAAAATTGTGTTTACAAACAATTATTAGGAGTATATCCTTCCCATGTACAAGCAGAACATGGCATCAGGGTAGGAGAGCAAGTACCCAACCATTCAGATAAGAGGCAAGTATTAATCAAGATGTTACCCATACAACGGTGTTTGGATAACTGACCAAGAAATATTTAGCATCGCGCCTCCAATGTTCTTGTTGATGAGCGGGGTATCATAGTCATGCTTCGAGGTAGCAATGACATGGTGTTTCAATCATGGGGCCGGACTTTGGATACACAAAGGATCCATCAGGATAAACTTATTAAACAAGGCATTCAATTTCCTCATGGAAAAATGGTTAACCTTGTCATAAAGGAAACTATAACACTAGGTCCTTCGGCCAGGTGTGCCAGGAATGACATCACCTTACCGGGTCATAAAAGACCAACGTTGTAACTCTTGGAAACATGTTCCAACCATGGTATCTGACTGAGATTTAGATCTAATTGTTGTCAGGATACCTCACACTCAGGATGCCTGAGAAGAAAGGTGCAACACAAATTGACGGAATGACACTGTAAGATTCTCGGGAAATGAACTATGAAGTGATTTCCATTAACAAGAGGTCATCATTAACCCAAGGAGAGGACAAGGAGGTGGCTGATGAACTCAGCGACAATTCATCAAAATTTCCAAAGGATGGATTTCCACAATTATGTGAACAAGGAGATAACATTTGTCAGATCAAAATGATATATTGATGTATGCTTGAGGAAAACATACACAATTTAACAATGGTTGAAAGGTGCACCCGAAATATGGGCTGGGTTGCACGGCCAACATTGGAATGGTGATTCAATAATCAATAGTCTAAGAATGAACGACCGACCATTAACTTCAAAGCAATAGGGTTGCTAGAAGGGCAGAATCCAAACAGCACCGCTCACTTGTTGGTACCCTGGTTGGAATCAACACGAGGACCCAAGAAGAATGGTGATGGTGAGAAGTATCACCATACCAAGAATTCTTAAGAAGTGGTGAAATTCCCACGACATTCTTGACATAAAAGGTGGTAATATTCCAAGGTAAGGAAGAACAATGCTGGGTAGCAAGGAACTCAAGGTATAACACAAAACACGAACAAGTTTGTGTTGGAGGGAAGGCAGTAAAGTGGTTGATGATAACACAAATCATCGAGGCAAGGATGGTATTTCTCATCATGAATCCGATTGATATCCTGGAAGAGCTCATAAGGTTGATGATGATCACGACAAATTTGTCGAGAGGTTACACGAAGATGTAATTGATCGACGATGACATCAAGTCAAATGAATGATGAAGCAAAAGGTTATTGGAACCACAGTTAGGAAACAAACTCAAAAGCAAGCTTTCTGTCCAAAGAGAAATGATATGATGAGCAAAGATCGACGTAAGTTTAGCTCATCGTCAAAAATTATGCTCTGGGAAGAGGACCAGGTAGCACAGTTAAAATCGGCACGACAAGGATATAGCCAAGCAGGCTAGGAATGACGTGATTGAGTTCAAACTCGTAAGTAATGAAGGTTACCAAGAGTTGCTTAATCGCGATGCGGACTCGGGTCAGTTATCGATGTCTTTGAGTGTTAAATAACTCAGAGCCCGTGAAAAATTGGAATCAATGAGAATGTAGCACTTGATGAAGAACTCATAAGAAGTTATGCAATTCCGTGATAATCTTGAGATACCAGGGGGTAATACTCGAGGACAGATCAAAGTAGAGGTTGGACTGGGGTATTGATTAGCAGAAGACAAATGTTTAAACTTGCCCAAGAAATGGGAACAAAGAAGAATAATACGGTCAAAACCATAACTACAAGGGGTCCAATTTAATGACACTGAAAGAATTACTCGAATGAGTAAATATTAGGCAAGAAGCTTCCATGATAAGTTCCACATCGGGTCCATGGGCATGAACACAGAGTTCAAGGTCGACTCCCACTTCTCCAATGCATACCCTTTCATTCACTTCTCGCTTTAGATGAAGTTGTAGTGTTGAAATATTATTTGGCAAAACACCAGAAGAGTATGACTCGTGAAAACTCTCGGGTGCATATGGTTAGGGAAGGCATAGGTTCAACCCATAGGGGCATCTTAGGAACATATACCACAAACATCAGGAGTAATTATCACCAGCTCGAAAGTAGAGCATGTTTGACAAAGCAGAGGATACAATTTACAAAAGGCATTATATACCCGTGGAATAGCTCACAAGGTTATTGAATATGAAGGACGATGTTGGATGAAATCCAATAATGGATCGGGCGATCCACAACGGAGCTAATGTGAGTATCGGTACTCTAGAAAGAATGCACGGGCGTCATATTATAGAACATCGGAATAATTCGATGCTTAGATAACAAAGGAATTATGATTTCTCAAACAAAGGATCAGAAGCAGACGCTCTGATCGAGGATGGATAAGTTGGATAGACCAGAGGCACAATTGACGACAAATAGTTTGGTCGAGAACCAGCTCATGTTCAAAATGACGTCTGAGCCGGAAAGATAATTTAGAAGGGTTGATAGATGATTTTGTGCATTCGCACACATGTTGAATCAATAGGATCAAAATGACGGTGTCAAAAGATACTAGTGAACATTGCTAGTGATATGGGAGCATCCATAATGTAAGCATACAAGTATTTGCAGAGCAATAGTTTGAAGAGGATGCTCAGAAGGTCGGATAGTATTTCAGAGTATCTTATGAAGCATACGAACAACTGGGGATGAACAGATACTCAATAAGTGCGAGGAATTTTCAATAGGGATATTCATGTGGTAAAGAACTGCAAGGTAGTAAGCTTAAAGGATTTTCGGAACAACGGGGAGCAATTTAGGGCATCTTGTAATAATAAGAGCAACTGAGGATGAAGGTATGAACGACAATTGTAGGTAGTTATCCATAAGGATATTTCGGTGGTAGGGAATTGCAAAAGCAACGGGCATAAGGTCTCAAAAGAGTATCAGAGAGTAACTTCGAAATCTTCGGGTGCAGTCGGCGATCATCTGGACTGAAGGGGCTCTCCGGGAGGAAGTGTTTTCGAGAACCTAAAGTTAGATTTTAGAAAATCATTTAAGCCGAATGGAAGAGATGTCAGAGTCCCAGAGTATAGGTTGAGGAATAAAAGATCCTACTACCACCCAATGGCGACGTGTGCCCGTAAGACACACAGCCATGTTAGTAAAAGTTTTGCGATGTCTAGAGTCGACTTCGGTCAAAGAGTTGGAAAGGGGGGTTCCTACAGGCAGTCGGCTCTGATACCAACTTGTGACGCCCCCGATTCAATCGTACACTAATCATGCACGCAAACGTGTACGATCAAGATCAGGGACTCACGGGAAGATATCACAACACAACTCTAAAACATAAATAGGTCATACAAGCATCATAATACAAGCCATGGGCCTCGAGGGCTCAAATACAAGTGCTCGATCATAGACGAGTCAGCGGAAGCAACAATAACTGAGTACAGACATAAGTAAGCAAGTTGCCATAAGATGGCTAGCACAAACTAGGATACAGATCGAAAGAGGCGCAGGCCTCCTGCCTGGGATCCTCCTAAACTACTCCTGGTCGTAGTCAGCGGCCTGCACGTAGTAGTAGGCACCTCCAGAGTAGTAGTCGTCGTCGACGGTGGCGTCTGGATCCTGGGCTCCAACGTCTGGTTGCGGCATCCGAAAAGAAGAGGAAAACGGGGGAAAAGATGGAGCAAAGCAACCGTGAGTACTCATCCAAAGTACTCGCAAGCAAGGAGCTACACTACATATGCATGGGTATATGTGTAAGGAGGCAATATGAGTGGACTGAAGTGCAGAATGCCAGAATAAGAGGGGGATAGCTAGTCCTATCGAAGACTACGCTTCTGGCAGCCTCCGTCTTGCAGCATGTAGAAGAGAGTAGACTGAAGTCCTCCAAGTAGCATCGTATAGCATAATCCTACCCGGCGATCCTCCCCTCGTCGCCTTGTGGAAAAGCGATCACCGGGTTGTCTGTGGAACTTGTCTGGGTGTATTTTATTAAGTATCCGGTTCTAGTTGTCATAAGGTCAAGGTACAACTCCGGGTCGTCCTTTTACCGAGGGACACGGCTATTCGAATAGATAAACTTCCCTGCAGGGGTACACCACATAACCCAACACGCTCGATCCCATTTGGCCGGACACACTTTCCTGGGTCATGCCCGGCCTCGGAAGATCAACACGTCGCAGCCCCACCTAGGCCTAATAGAGAGGTCAGCACGCCGGTCTAAATCCTATGCGCGCAGGGGTCTGGGCCCATCGCCCATTGCACACCTGCATGTTGCGAGGGCGGCCGGAAGCAGACCTAGCAACCTCCATTACAAAGGAAGTTGCGTTACGCAGTCCAACCCGGCGCGCGCCGCTCCATCGCTGATGTCAAGAAGGCTTCAGCTGATACCACGACGTCGAGTGCCCATATCTTTCCCGCGTAGTTGGTTAGTGCATATAGGCCAGTGGCCAGACTCAGATCAAATACCAAGATCTTGTTAAGCGTGTTATTATGAAGTAACCGCGGACGCCGACCAGGGCCAGGCCCACCTCTTGCCTAGGTGGTCTCAACCTGCCCTGTCGCTCCACCACATAGTAGCAGTCGGGGACCGTCGGGAACCCAGGCCCACCTCTACCGGGATGGAGCCACCTGTCCTTTCAGCCCCCACATCGGAATCACTTGCGGGTACTCAACGAGCCAACCCGACTTTAGTCACCATCTGTATAGTATGTATATATGTATAGTATATACCCGTGATCACCTCCCAAGTGATCACAGCCCAATAGTATAGCAAGGCAGACTGACAAGAATGTAGGGCCAATGATGATAAACTAGCATCCTATACTAAGCATTTAGGATTGCGGGTAAGATATCAATGACTGTAGCAACAATGACAGGCTATGCAACAGAATAGGAGTAACCGAACAGTAACATGCTACACTACTCTAATGCAAGCAGAATAGAGAAGAATAGGCGATATCTGGTGATCAAAGGGGGGGCTTGCCTGGTTGCTCTGGCAAGAAGGAGGGGTCGTCAACTCCGTAGTCGAACTGGGCAGCAGCAGCGTCGGTCTCGTAGTCTACCGGAGAGAAGGGGGGAAGAAACAATGAATACAATGCAACAGATGCATATCGATGCATGACATGACAAGTAATGATGCTAGGTGTGCCCGATCGTGGTAGTAGGTGATACCGACGAAGGGGGAAAACATCCGAGAAAGTATTCCCGGTGTTTCGCGTTTTCGGACAGATGAACCGGAGGGGAAAAGTTGCGAGTCCGATAGGTTAGGGATGTGTGGCGGACGAACGGGCTGCGTATCCGGATTCGTCTCGTCGTTCTGAGCAACTTTCATGTACAAAGTATTTTCATCCGAGTTACAAATTATTTTATATTATTTTTTAAAAGTTTTAAATCATTTTCTAAATTATTATTACTAAATTAATTCGAAATTAGCATTACTGCATCAGCATGATGTCAGCATGACATCAGCAATCAACAGAGGTGTTGACTGGTCAAACTGACGTGAGGGTCCCGCATGTCATAGTCTCGTAGTAATTAAACAGGGTTAACTAGCTTTAACTAAATGATTAGGTTAATCTAATCCAAATTAATTAAGTTAATTAATTCTTTAATTAATTAATTTAATTAACATTTTAAATATTATTTTATTTATTTATATATTTAATTACTGATAATTTTTCTTTTTTTTTGTGTAAACGTTCTGGGCGTGGGGCCCTTTGTCATAGGCCCCAGGGGGCCCTAGCGGGCGCGTGGGCTGACGGGTGTGGGTGTTGGGCGCCGGGTTAACGGGCGGGAGCCCGGCTGGGCACCCGAGCGGGCACGGGGGCGCCTGGACACGCGCGCGGCTGTGGTCGCTGGCAGACGAGCGCAGCGGGGCGGGCGCGGCAACCGGTGTCAGCGGTGACAGTAAGTCGTAGTCGTGCAACAGCAAGCAGTAGCGGGAGAAACGGGGGGGGACGCAGCCACGGCCGCCTAAGTGAGGAGGCCGGAGCGTGCTCGGCGCGGCGGTGTGTGCGTCGAACGGCACGGGAAGACAGAGAGAGGGAGGCCCGGGGCCTCACCAGCGTTGATGGGGAGAGGAAGCGGCGAGGCACGACGTTGTCCGGCGAGGAGGAGGATGGGGACGAGTAGGCGACAGAGAGGACGACGGGGAGGCAGTCCGGCGAGGTGGCAATCCGGGTGGCGTTGGCGTCGGGGTCGTGGCGGCAGTCCTCGAGCGCGGGCGCGCTCGCCGGGGCATGGCCACAGCTTGGCCAGGGGGACGGGGAAGAGCAGGCGCCGATCAGCGGCGGCGCGAGGGCGGAGGTCGCGCCGGCTGGCAGCGGCCTTGGGGCGCTGGCGCGTCAGGAGGAGGAGGGCGGCGAGGCGTTCCAGCCGACGGGTTCCGGGGGCGATGCGGTCGGCACGATGACAGGCGCCGTCGAGCGGGGAGGTGAGGTGAGGGGCGCCCGATTCAGATCCAAAACGGGGGAACGAGAGAGAGACGTGGGGGCGAGTGGGGAGTGGGATGAGGTTAGGGTTTGACCAGGGGGGTCGGGGTGGCCTAGTAGGGCACCGGGGTGGGCCGGCCTGGCTGGGACATGGCTCAGTTGGGCCGGGGCTGCTGGTTCTTTCTTTTTTTAATTTTTGTTTGCTTTCTTTTTATCTTTTCATAATTTTCTTTTTTTACTATTTTTATTTTAGTTTCCTTTTGAATTTGGTTTTATAAACTACACCATTGGTTTCTATTTTAGTTTTAATAAGTATGCCACTGCCCCATAAATTTTTGGCATAAAACAAATAGTTTAATATTTATCAGATTGAAAAGGGTAGTTAGTTAAATGTTTTGCTGCTGTTTTAAATATTTTAGTGCACTTAAACCTTTTATAAAATTGTGGTTTCTCCACAATAATTACCTATGCATTATTTGGCAATACCCCAACATTTTAGTTTTAATATTTGAAAATATTTTATTGTTTGCTTGATTTTGAATTTGAATTCGAACAGGTTTCGAACTAACGCGAGATTAGCCACAATAATCGTGGTGACGTGGCATCATTAGCGAAGGGTTATTGTAGCTTAATTATTCGGGCGTCACAGTGGGTGTAGACTCTTTGGACGATTCATAATAAGCTTGTAATTGAGAAAATCATCCCTAGACGCTCCTCTGATGCTATATATAAAGTGTGTGGTTTCCTGCTGCTATGGGATCTGCTTAGCAAACGACCGGATCATGACGCCGTCGATGAGTTATCTGCAGTCCTTCGCTCTTTGGCGCTTGAGCTACCGTTGTCGCTTGGTGCACCACCGGGCCGAGCCTGATTGGAGGAGAGGGGCTGCCTCCTCTAGTTGTGTGTGTGCGCGCGCTATGGTGCGGGGCCGCCTCCTCTCACTATGTGTGCGCGCTACAGTGTGGGGCTGCCTCTATCGCCGCTTCCCCAGCTGTACCTTCTTGTTTTTTCTGTTATGTATTGTTGTGCGAGTGTTCTATCGTGTTAACTTATGTTGTCGCTTGTTTCGGTGATGACTTTATCTATAAAGCTGACTGAAAGCCCTTTTAAGATAATATAATGAATTATAGCTTGAAGTTAACATCATTCTTCTCAAAAGAAGAATAACGAAAATGTGTAAATGCCAAACAAAGACCGAGCTCCATGAAGGTCTTAAGTTGAAAACTTGAAAATCAAGCTTTTCAGTTTCAGAAAATTGTGAAAAAATACACATATACCTAGAGCCGGAATGTACATGTGTGTAATTTTTTTAGGTCGAAATACGTTGAAATGAGAGCTACAAAAAAACAAATCGGGGCGTTTTTGCATATGTCCTGTTCATTTTTAAAGTTCATGATTTTGTTTTGTGTGCAGCTCGCAATTCAAGGTATCTCATCCTGAAATTTTACACACCTGCACATTACATCCATGTATATATGTGTATTTTTTTTCAGAATTTTTCAAACTAAAAAGTTTGAATAAAATTAAGGCCTGAACGCAGCTCGGTCTCAAAAATGCCCTGCTCAATAAAACAACACTTTTGGTATATGTAAGTCACCTGAATTTTTATTTTGGGTAAGCCACTTATTTTTCTTCGTTTCTAATCTGCCCATTTTCTATTTGTACAAATCGACTGGCCAAAATTTATGCTCAGTCAATTTTTTTCCTGCCTCTAGCTTGTTGTTCTCTGCCCCATACTTTTGGGCCTTGAGCAGCCAATGTCCTAAAAGCTAATTGATCCAATTCATTGGTTCTATGTGTGTGTTGCGTTTGTGTTGTGTGCCCTTGATCACCCATGTCCATGCATGTGTGTTTGCTGGAGCGTGTTGGTGCGCAAGTGTCTGTAAGTGTATACGTGAGGGATACGTCGAAGGTGGCACTATTATATAAGTAAGACACATCCCTTTTTTTATTTGTCGATAGAAGATTTAATCTTCAACATTCATTTTTCATATTTTTAATTTCTTAACGAAAAAACTGTCCAATCAAATTTTGTTTTTGTTCTGTCCTTTTGGCGCCCCTTTTTTTGAGTGTTTGCGAAGTACTTTCTTTGCATAAGTGTTTGTACATGTTTTTTTTTCTTTTGTGTGTTTATGTCTATGCACGTGTGAGTAATTCAACTTCAATGTGTCGACAAATGATTATTCCCAGATGTTTTTTTTTCTGTTCTATTGCTACTGAACAACCGCCTAATTTGTTTTTAGGTTTGGTCATTATTTTTCTTCTTTTCTCATGTGTGTTTGCTTCTATTTGGTTCTATTTTTTTGAGTCATTTTCTTTTACTTTATGTGATATGTGGATGTTGGGTTTGTGTAAGTGTACATGCAAGTACTATATAATATGTGTGTAAACTACACTAATGTGCGAAATGTACTATTATATTCTTATTGTTGCTTATTATAAGAAAGTGCAATTTCTATACAAATTGGGTGCATGTTTTCATCATTTTTTTGTTTATTTTTTTATTTCCTTTTTATTTAAGGGTAATACCATTCCACTAGTTTATTTTTTCTCAAAAAACTTCATTTAATATTGCTTTAGTTTTAATTTAAATCTTAGTATAGGGGGAGAAGAAGGCAGACGGGCCTTTGGATCTTGATTGGATAGTTTAGCTAAAGCGGAAAAATGGTATAGGTGCTTTGTTTAATAGTTTGCCATTTTTTTGGTTGAAACACCAAGTGTAAAACACGGACTTGTAGATGCAAATTGTGTTGCTGTCTGATGTAATACGAATGCCACTAATTTGTTCTACCTGAGAAAACTTCATTATTTTGAATGTGTTTTAGCTTTTTAATTTTTTTCCTTCTTTAAGGCTAAATACCAAATCCACTAATTCATTCCTTCTTAGAAAACTCCCTTTTGTGAAAATTTCACTCTTATATGCTTATCTGGCATATTAGAAAAAGCGCAAATTTTTGTGTATAGTACGTGCAATTTTGTCATTATAATTTATTTATTTCATTAATTAATTTATTCTTAACGGGTAATATTAATGTCACTAATTCATTCTATATTAGAAAAGTTCATTATTTTGATTTTATTTAGTTTTAGTTTCTATTTTCTTTCTCCTTTAAGCGTAATACTAGTTTTAGTAATTCATTCCTTCTTAGAAAATGTTCTTTGAAAAAATCTTTATTATATATTTATTCTTGCATATTATAAAAATACAATTATTGTGAGAATTTTGTCAGTATTTTTTTTGGTTTTTTATTTTTTAAGGATAATACCAATGCCACTAATTCTATCTTCCTTAGAAATTTCATTATTTTTATTTTGTTTGCTTTTAATTTTATTTCATTTTTTCATTAAAGGTAATATCAAATCTACTACCTTTTTGTGAAAATTTCACTATTATATGCTTGTTCTTTTTTGCAGTTTCTAATATTGTATGCAGAATTTATCATTTTTTTTGCTTTTCTTTCTTGTTAAAGGGTAATACGAATGCCACTAGTTCATTTGACCTTAGAAAACTTAATTATTTTGATTATGTTTTAGTTTTTGATTTTCTTTCTTCTTTAAGGATAATATCAATGCGACCAATACATTCCTTCTTTGAAAACTCCTTTTTGCAAAAAATACTCTACTATATGCTTATTCTTTCACGTTATTAAAAAAATCTGTGTAAATTGTGTGCAATTTTTGTTATTATTTCTTTACCTTTTCATTTTCTTCGTTATTTAAAAGTAATACTAATTCTACTAATTCACTCTTCCTTTGAAACTTCATGTGTTTGGTTTTCTTTATCTTTATTTGTGCTCACTTATTCTTTAAGGTGACACCTGCACAAGTATTAGATTTCTATTATTATGCAAACATGTGGCGTGTATCAATATAATGGCATTCGCCAATGTGGAATATTTTTCTTTAGGCTTGGGCTTCAATGCGGGTTAACGTAGCCATATTGTTGGACCAGACTATCGTGGACTTTTTTAGCTCGGCTTGTTTCTTCTTCTATTTTCGCCTTCAACCCAAAATCAATTGAATTGTTTATTTTTCATCCAACTTTTCTTAAATCAATGAGTAAACCACTTGTTGAATACGGCTGAAAAGGTGGCTGACACAATTAGAATATCAGGCGATAATAAATCTAATGCATTACTAGATTTATTATAATTATGCATTGTCCTTTAAAAGATGGCTAAAAATGTTACTGCACGGCTAAAAAAGTGACTGACACAATAGTTAATCACTTGTTGAACACTCTTTTTGAAGACAATGCAGACGCAGACGCTCATACATATGCATATACACTCGTCCCAATAAAAGCACACATGCACACACACCCTATCCCAATGAGCACCTCTGAGAGATTGAGCCGGCACATCATCTAGAGATTGATGAAGTCACCATAAACGTCTTTGTGGTCGACGAGAATGTGTACTAGGACTTGGAAGGCCTGAAATAAATCCAGAAAAATACGAGCATCAAAATCAAGTCTAGGACTTGAACACTTTTTGTAGTCAGTCCCTTTTGTTCTTGGGTTTATCTGGTTTACGTTGTATCAGCCCAAGAATTGGTGTGGCCTTCTGTTCGTTTGTGTGCAAAGGGCTGGCTTTGGCTGCAGGTTGAGAAAATCGACTTAAGCTAATGTGTGGTCAGTCGATCTGTGCTCCACATGCTTGATGTCTGTCCATCGGATCAAAAAACAAGGTAGAACATGCAGAGCAAAGAAGAGCGTGCGAGCGAGGCATGCATGCCGGGAGATCGATGGATGCATGCAAATTCACGTACATGTTATATGTAGGTCAAAGCGTTTTCAACCAGGAGATGAGGATGAGATGAAATATTCAAAGCGCCGCTGAGCCCCAGGCCAAACCAGGGCATTCCAAGAATAGCCGTTGCTCTTGTCCACAAGCTGCAATTACATAAACGAACTCTCGCCGCGGCATTCTCTTCTTCCTCAGGGCCAAGCTCACCACGCTTCCCGTGCGGCGAGGAGCCCCGGCCGGCTCCGGCATCGAAACCAGCAGTTAGTAAGGCTCACGCACAATGACCAACAAGGCCGCCACCGCCAGCATCATCGCCGCCGTGGGCGTCGTCGCCGTCATCGGCACGATCGCCGCGGTCACCACGTCCAGGAAGGCCAGCGACGATGGTGGCAACATGTCCACCAGCATCAAGCTCTCCCAGCTCTGCTCCTCCACGCTGTACCCGGCCAAGTGCGAGAACAGCCTCACCCCCGTCGTCAACGAGTCCTCCAACCCGGAGGAGGTCCTCCGGGCCGCGCTCCAGGTGGCCATGAACGAGATCGGCGACGCCTTCGCCAAATACACCGACGTCGGCAGGGGCGCCGCCGACAAGATCACCTTGAGCGCCATCGGCGAGTGCAAGAAGCTGCTCGACGACGCCATCGTGGACCTCAAAGACATGGCCGGCCTCAGGGCGGACCAGGTCGTCGTCCAGGTCAATGACCTCAGGGTCTGGATCTCCGGCGTCATGACCTATATCTACACCTGCGCCGATGGCTTCGACAAGCCGGAGCTCAAGCATGCCATGGACAGGCTGCTGAGGAACTCAACAGAGCTCAGCAGCAACGCCCTGGCTATCATCACCCGCGTCGGCCAGTTCCTGCATCAAGCACAGGACACCAAGAGTGATTCCACCGGCGGAGGGAGCCGCCGACTTCTCGGGTGGTACATGGGTGACGCGCACGACGTGGAAAGCAGGCGCCGGCTTCTAGCTATCAATGGCAGGCTGGACGAGATCGCAGATGTGGGAGACGCGAGCCGGCGCCTCCTGTCAGAGACGATGGACGAGATCACTGAGATGTCACACGACGGAGACCGCCACCTGTCGGAGACGATGGACCAGATCGATGAGATGTCCCACAGCGGAGACCGCCACCTGTCGGAGACGATGGACGAGATCGATGAGATGTCCCACGACGGAGACCGCCACCTGTCGGAGACGATGGACGAGATCGATGAGATGTCTCACGAGGGAGACCGCCACCTGTCAGAGACGATGGACCAGATCGATGAGATGTCTCACGACGGAGACCGCCACCTGTCGGAGACGATGGACCAGATCGATGAGATGTCCCACGACGGAGACCGCCACCTCCAAGACGTGAGTACGCCCAACCTCACCGGAAACGTGAGCACATCCAACATCACCGGAAAAGCGAACACGTCCCAGGTCATGTCGTTCGGCGACGGCTCGTCGGCCTCGATGTTCTTCGGCGTCTCCAACCTGACTAAGGAGGCCGACTTCGTCCGGCGCCGGCTGCTGAGCATGTCGTTCAACGACATCTCGTCGGAGAACGAGGTTAAACAATACGGTGAACGCAACCGGCGAAGGCTCCTCAACGACGCCTCGTCGGATAACGAGGTTAAACAATACGGCGAGGGCAACAGGCGAAGGCTCCTCAACGACGCATCATCGGATAACGAGGTTAAACAATACGGCGAAGGCACCAGACGAAGGCTCCTCGGCGACGCCTCGTCGGATAACGAGGTTAAGCAATACGGCGAAGGCAACAAGCGAAGGCTCCTCGGTGACGCCTCGTCGGATAACGAGGTTAAGCAATACGGCGAAGGCAGCAAGCGAAGGCTCCTCGGCGACGCCTCGTCGGATAACGAGGTTAAGCAATACGGCGAAGGCAGCAAGCGAAGGCTCCTCGGCGACGCATCATCAGATAACGAAGTTAAACAATACGGCGAAGGCACCAGGCGAAAGCTCCTCAACGAGGTCTCATCGGATAACGAGGGTAAACAATACGGTGAAGGCAGCAAGCGAAGGCTTCTCAGCGACGCCTCGCCGGATAACGAGGTTAAACAATACGGCGAAGGCAATAAGCGAAGGCTTCTCAGCGACGCCTCGTCGGGTAACGAGGTTAAGGAATACGGCGAAGGCAACAAGCGAAGGCTCCTCAGCGACGCTTCGTCGGATAACGAGGTTAAACAGTATGGCGAAGGTAACAGGCGAAGGCTCCTGTCCACCCAGATGCAGAGCATCGCCGACATGTCAGCGCATATGAACCGCCGCCTCCTCACGACGGAGCTCCCCGAGCACCTCGCCGGCAAGCGTCAGCTCCTGTCCAACAAGCTCGTCATGATCAACGAAGTCGCCAAGGAGGCCAACTGCGAGCTCGAGGCGATCGGCGACGGCAGGTTCCCCGAGGAGGAGGATCAGAGGGTGCTGGCAACGGAGGTTGTCGGCACGATCGACGACCTGCCCAACCAGCAGCGCCGCAAGCTGCTGTCCGCCGGTGCGTTCCCGGAATGGGTGTCGTCCCACACCCGGAGGCTCCTCCAGGCTCCCGGCGGGCTGCAGAAGCCCAACGCGGTGGTGGCCGCGGACGGGAGCGGCAACTTCAAGACCATCACGGAGGCCCTCAACTCCGTGCCCCCGAAGTCCACCGCCCGCTTCGTCATCTACGTCAAGGCCGGCGAGTACAAGGAGTACGTCACCGTCAGCAAGGACCAGGCTAACGTCTTCATGTACGGAGATGGGCCCACCAAGACCCGGGTCATCGGCGACAAGAGCAACAAGGGAGGCTTCGCTACCATTGCCACCCGCACCTTCTGTAAGCTCAATTCGTGACCGGACCACTAGCTACGTAGCTAATTCCAGCTGAGCTTGGTCATCTTTGCCATATTGATCCATGGATTGTCTGCAGCGGCGGAGGGGAACGGGTTCATCTGCAAGTCGATGGGGTTCGTGAACACGGCGGGGCCGGACGGGCACCAGGCGGTGGCGCTGCACGTGCAGGGGGACATGTCGGTGTTCTTCAACTGCAGGTTCGAGGGGTACCAGGACACGCTGTACGTGCACGCCAACCGGCAGTTCTTCCGCAACTGCGAGGTGCTGGGCACCATCGACTTCATCTTCGGCAACTCGGCGGCGGTGTTCCAGAACTGCCTCATGACGGTGCGGAAGCCCATGGACAACCAGGGCAACATGGTGACCGCGCACGGGCGCACGGACCCCAACATGCCCACCGGCATCGTGCTCCAGGGGTGCAAGATCGTGCCGGAGGACGCGCTGTTCCCCGTCAGGCAGACGGTGCCTAGCTACCTCGGACGGCCGTGGAAGGAATACTCGAGGACGGTGATCATGGAGAGCACCATCGGCGACCTCATCAAGCCCGAGGGGTGGTCGGAGTGGATGGGTGACCTCGGTCTCAAGACGCTCTACTACGCCGAGTACGCCAACACCGGGCCCGGCGCCGGGACAAGCAAGAGGGTGACCTGGCCGGGGTACCGTGTCATCGGACAGGCCGAGGCCACGCAGTTCACCCCCGGCGTGTTCATCGACGGCATGAGCTGGCTCAAGAACACCGGCACGCCTAACGTCATGGGCTTCATCAAATGATCGTGCCAGTTTGCCGGCCATTTGACTCCGGCCGCGTGCATGCATGTGCATGCGCTTGTCCGGTGGATGCTTGACGAGACACGTGGAGTTTTAGGAACAAATTAAGGAAGGAGACATAAAGCAAGATCTGTTTGTGTATTATTTGTACAGAAGTGCAAAAGCAGTTCAAGCAAAAGAATTTCTCTGTGTAATGTAATTGATTAGAACATTTTTGAAAAAGGGGTTTCCCCTGCTTTGTATTCCAAAGCAACGGACCGATTAGAACATTTCAACATGGCTTGATGTATCTTTTCATTGTCCAGACTTATACTGTCTAACGAAATTGAAGGGAAATAGCATTGGATATAAACATGAGCTTATTTGATAGGAGTGACATGTTCTTCTTTCTTTTCACTAGATATAAAACACATGCGGCATTTTGCCTGATATAGATCAAATCACGGAGTATATACTATCAAGCAAAAAGATTTTGCCATTTATACGTATTCTTTGGCACATTTTGTATAAGTTTGTTGTAGCAAAAACTTGGAACTATAGATGATCTAAACATCCAAATCAGGCTTGGGCACACCCGTGCAAGCGAGAGCATAAATGGGTGCTAGAAATGAGATGAGCCCAATATTCCAAAAAGAAGGGAGTACTACTAAAAACATGAGTAATTTCATGAATCCATGCCTAATTAAGGTCGGGCTATTAAGTCATGAAATCATTGTGTCATTGCGCATCGATTGGGTGGAGCTATACTTCAAAATGATTAAATTATTGTAAATACATAAGTAATTTCATGAAATCCATGCCTAGTTAAGGTCAGGCTATTAAGTCATGAAATCAATGACACATTTACGATAATTTAATCATTTTGAATGTATAGCTCCACTCAATCGATGCTCAATGACACAATGATCTCATGACTTAATGGCATGGCCTTAACTAGGCATGGATTTCATGAAATTACTCATGTGTTTATGATAATTTGATCATTTTAAATGTATAGCTCCACTCAATCGATGCTCAATGACACAATGATTTCATGAGTGGAGCTATACATTCAAAATGATTAAATTATCGTAAATACATGAGTAATTTCATGAATCCATGCCTAATTAAGGCCATGCCATTAAGTCATGAGATCATTGTGTCATTGAGCATCGATTATACATTCAAAATGATTAAATTATCGTAAATACATGAGAAATCCATGAAATCCATGCGTAGTTAAGGTCAGGCTATTAAGTCATGAAATCATTGTGTCATTAAGCATCGATTGAGTGGAGCTATACATTCAAAATGATTAAATTATCGTAAATACACAAGTAATTTCATGAAATCCATGTCTATTTATGGTCCGCCTATTATGTCATGAAATCATTATCTCATTGAGCATCAAATGCTGCAGCTAAACATTAAAAAGGACTAAATGATAGTAAATATATGAGACATCTGAGGTTAATGTTTAATTTTAATTATATTGTGATCCTAAAGTCCATTAATGATTAGAGAGAAAAGGGCAATCCAGTAAAAGGTATTGCTCTTGTTGGTTGTTTGAAAAAGTAACCACGACTTTAACAAAGTATCAAGCTCTATCGTAGAGCCGCATTAGAACATGATTTTTGAAGGAAAAAAGGGCAAAAGATTTTTAAGTTTGAATGATAAGCAAGGAGAGTCATAAAGCAAGACAAAAACTAGAAAGGGATTGCAAACAAAAGCCAACTCTCGACCAAAAGGAACACCCTATTATCTCGAACAAAGGCCCAAGCAAATGTGTTCTCCTAAAATTTTGCAAATAGGACGAGCAGTAGTGCAATGCTTGGTTATTATCATACCGCATGGTTTGCAAATCACGTGTGCTGCAATGGTTAATTAGAATAAAGGAAACTTATTTTAGGAAAAGGAGAACGTTTATATAATGGCAATTGCCTGGTCAAGTTCATTGAAAAGGAGGTTGTGAAGGTGGTCAAGTACTCCATCTTCAGAAGTCATGTCTCGAGATCTGGTAAATGCAGTCCTCTCATGTACCAGATCAATGCTCTCTCTTCTAAGAGAAAATATAATAGCTGGCTATAAGCCCGCTTACATTGCAATTTTGCTTGCATGGAAGAGAGTGAGTGTGTGAGAGAGAGCGAGTATTTTCTCATGCAAGAGCCGACCTCTACACATGCTCGTAGGCAAAAAGAGTAAATGAGAGAAAACAGAAAGAGATAAAATGGAGAAAAGGACTAATCATGTGTTGCATTTGAAGTTAACCTGAACTATCGTTATGAGTTTCACCCACGCCAATCATGGCCATAGACCAAGTTAGGCCAAAAGGCTAGGCTTGGGGGAGTACGTATTCTCACCAATATTTCATTCATGTGTCACATATTCATTACACTTGCCGGCGTTCATTGTTTTCTCTGTATATCCATGTTCGATTTTTTTGTTTCTTTTGTATGTTCAAAAAACTTTGAAAATTCAAAAATATTTCTCACTTCTTTTCAGTTTTTCTTTTTCTTTCTTTTTTCTTTAGCTAGTTTGTAGTACTAAAATAAATCCCAAAAATATTTCTCATTTCTTATTTCGTTGTTTCTTGGGAGTTCTTCGACGTAAATGATTTTTCTTGATTTTTGTTTTTCTTCGCTTTCTTTAGAAAAAATAAAAACTCCAAAAATATTTCAGTATATTTCTCTGAATTTCTTTTCTTTTATTGAGTTGTCGTGAGGGAAAGACTTCATAAAAATTTGTAGGTGGCTCTTATGTGCTTTATTATTGATCTAATGAAAGACCAAATATTTCCTTGTCTTCTCCTTTGTATAAAGTGTTTGCAGATTTTAGCTTAGTCCATGGCACACTTGCATTATTATAATTTTTTACTTCATTCGGTCGTGCAAGTGAAAATCGATAATGACAATGATTTGATGAAGTGATCGTGGTGAAGAAAAACTGGTATAAACTCCATTTGTTTTTGTTTTTGTAAATATATTTAACTCGGTAGTTCCGATTCAGCCTATTATGAGAAAACATGTGTGTGATGATAATTAGAGATAATAATTGCTTATCCATGCTTAATTAGCTAGGAGTGAATACTATGTTATGTTATGTGTCAACATGCATTAAAATGACTATGATGTAGTATTTTAAGATGGTATCCTCCTTTGAATAATTCAAGTGGCTTGACTTGGTACATGTTCATGCATGTAATTGGTTCAAACCCAATATTGCCTCCATAATATTTATGTTTAGAGTGTTTACATCCTCCACATGCTCATGTTCAATGTTAATCATTCAAAATGCATGATTTTGACCATTGTCGCTCTCTAGTTAGTCGTTTCCTAGTATATTTTCTAGCATTCACTTGTACTAAGCGGAAATAATGCTTGTACATCCAAACTCCCGAAGCAAAGTTATGCCATAAGAGTCCACCATATCTACCTATGTATGGTATTACCCTGCCGTTGCAAGTAAATTTACGCATGCCATCTTTAAATCTTCAAATAAACATCTGTTTTTGTGTACTTGTACCGCTCATGGAGCGATGAGGCAGTTAATATCTTCCATGCTAAGTGTGTTTACTCGCGACGAGAGTTTATTTGCTCGTCAACTTTGAGGGAGGCTGGTAACATGGATGCCTAGTCCTGCATAAATTTATAAAAATTAATACAAAACTTCCCTGAACAGTTGATTGTTGGAGGACACCCGTGGATTCAGTTAGGCATGGCTTGTGTTTGTATGGTGGTGGGGGATTAAAACCTTTTTTGTTTGGGGAACCGTCATTAACATGTTTAGCATGGAAGATATTGGAAACCATTATTGTAACATTGACATGTAAAGTACACATCGCAAATACAATTATCTCTGTTTTAGAATGAGCCCTGACACACTGCAAATCTCTGCTTCTCTCTGCGAAGGGCCTATCTATTTACATTTATTGTTGAGTCATAACCTTCTCATTCAAGCACCAATCCCGAGAGGCCTATTGTCATTCTTAGTTTAACATGCATTTTGTCTAATTAATGTTAGGGATAAGCATGAATGGATGTCTTCTACCCTGAATTACAATGTTTAGTCGCTGCTTGAGGTGCTATACATTTATGTTCTGCAGTCTCAGAAAGGGCTAACGAGATACCATTTTATCATATTGTATCATGGTTGTTTTGACAAATTGTTAGGCATTCAAGATATAGTATTATTGCTCGCTAGTTGATTATGTCATTGACATGCATAAATATGAGTTCTAAATGTTATCACATATGTGGTTAGTTCATAATGTTTGCCGAAAACTTGATTGCTAGTTAAACTTAATCATGGCAACAGAAACAAAAAAGATTGTAAAAAATTTCTTTGTCACTTTCAGTTTGTCAACTGAATTGCCTGGGGAAAAGTAATGAGTTAAGATTGGGGGGTGTTGATACTGATGGAAATATGCCCTAGAGGCAATAATAAAATGGTTATTATTACATTTCCTTAATCATTTTAAAAGTTTATTAGTCATTATAGAATTGTATTGACCGGAAACTTAAATACATGTGTGGATACATAAACAAATACCGTGTCCCTAGTGAGCCTGTACTAGACTAGCTAGCTCGTTGACCAAAAGATGGTTAAGGTTTCCTAACCATAGACATGAGTTGTCATTTGATAATGGGATCACAACATTATGAGAATGATGTGATGGACAAGACCCATCCGTTAGCTTAGCATATGATCGTTCATTTTATTGTTATTGCTTTCTTAACGTCAAATACATATTCCTTCCACTAGGAGACCAGACAACTCCCGGATACCCGAGGAATACCTTGTGTGCTATCAAACGTCACACATAACTGGGTGATCGTAAAGATGCTCTACAGGTATCTTTGAAGGTGTCTACTGAGTTGGCATGGATCGAGATTAGGATTGTCACTCAGTGTATCGGAGAGATATCTCTGGGCCCTCTCGGTAATACAGATCACAAGAAGCTTGCAAGGAAAGTGACTAAGGAGTTAGTTAAGAGATGATGTATTACGGAATGAGTAAAGAGACTTGTCGGTAACGATATTGAACTAGGTATGAAGATACCCGCGATCGAATCTCGGGCAAGTAACATACCGACAAACAAAGGGAATTACGTATGTTGTCATAATGGTTCAATCGATAAAGATCTTCGTAGGATATGTAGGTACCAATATGGGCATCTAGGTTCCGCTATTGGTTATTGACCGGAGAGGTGTCTCGGTTATGTCCACATAGTTCTCGAACCCGCAAGGGCTGCACACTTAACGTTCGTTGATGATATAGTATTATATAAGTTATGTGAGTTGATGACCGAATGTTGTTCGGAGTCCCGGATGAGATCACGGACATGACGAGGAGCTCTGGAATGGTCCGGAGGTAAAGATTGATATATAGGACGATAGTATTTGCTCACCGGAAAGATTTTGGAAGTATCGGGTATTTTATCGGAGTGTCGGAAGGGGTTCCGGGAGGCCACCGGCAAGACGTGGGTCTTTGAGCCAAAGGGGCACTAATAGGGATAACCCTAGTAGTAGATCTTGTTTTATAGCTAGTAGTAGCGCTTGTACAAGCGCTACCACTAAGGCACTATGATGTCTACTACGCAACCTTCTTCTTGTAGACGTTGTTGGGCCTCCAAGTGCAGAGGTTTGTAGGACAGTAGCAAATTTCCCTCAAGTGGATGACCTAAGGTTTATCAATCTGTGGGAGGTGTAGGATGAAGAAGGTCTCTCTCAAACAACCCTGCAACCAAATAACAAAGAGTCTCTTGTGTCCCCAACACACCCAATACAATGGCAAATTGTATAGGTGCACTAGTTCGGCGAAGAGATGGTGATACAAGTGCAATTTGGATGGTAGATATAGGTTTTTGTAGTCTGACAATATAAAAACAGCAAGGTAACTAATGATAAAAGTGAGCGCAAACGGTATTGCAATTCTAGGAAACAAGGCCTAGGGTTCATACTTTCACTAGTGCAAGTTCTCTCAATAATAATAACATAATCGGTTCATATAACTATCCCTCAACATGCAAGAAAGAGTCACTCCAAAGTCACTAATAGAGGAGAACAATCGAAGAGATTATTGTAGGGTACGAAACCACCTCATAGTTATCCTTTCTGGTCGATCTATTCAAGAGTCTGTAGTAAAATAACACGAAGCTATTCTTTTCGTTCGATCTATCATAGAGTTCGTACTAGAATAACACCTTAAGACACAAATCAACCAAAACCCTAATGTCATCTAGATACTCCAATGTCACCTCAAGTATCCGTGGGCATGATTATACGATAAGCATCACACAATCTCAGATTCGTCTATTCAACCAACACAATGTACTTCAAAGAGTGCCCCAAAGTTTCTACCGGAGAGTCAAGACGAAAACGTGTGCCAACCCCTATGCATAAGTTCATTGAACCCGCAAGTTGATCACCAAAACATACATCAAGTAGATCACGTGAATATCCCATTGTCACCACAGATAAGCATGGCAAGATATACATCAAGTGTTCTCAAATCCTTAAAGACTCAATCCGACAAGACAACTTCAAGGGGAAAACTCAATTCATTACAAGAGAGTAGAGGGGGAGAAACATCATAAGATCCAACTATAATAGCAAAGCTCGCGATACATCAAGATCGTATCACCTCAAGAACACGAGAGAGAGAGAGAGAGAGAGAGATCAAACACATAGCTACTGGTACATACCCTCAGCCCCGAGGGTGAACTACTCCCTCCTCGTCATGGAGAGCGTCGGGATGATGAAGATGGCCACTGGTGAGGGATCCCCCCTCCGGCATGGTGCCGGAACAAGGTCCCGATTGGTTTTTGGTGGCTACAGAGGCTTGCGGCGGCGGAACTCCCTATCTATGTTATTTTCTGGGGGTTTCAGTATTCTTAGGAATTTTTGGCGTAGGTCTCATGTCAGGGGGGTCTCCGGGCTATCCACGAGGCAGGGGTCGCGCCCAGGGGGGTGGGCTCACCCCCCACCCTCATGGGCAGCCCGAGACTCTCCTGGCCCAACTCTTTCACTCCAGGGGCTTATTTTGGTCCACAAAAAATCATCAAAAATTGGCACGTCATTTGGACTCCGTTTGATATTCCTTTTCTGTAAAAACTCAAAAACAAGGAGAAAACAGAAACTGGCACTAGGCTCTAGGTTAATGGGTTAGTCCCAAAAATCATATAAAATAGCATATAAATGCATATAAAACATCCTAGATGAATAATATAATAGCATGGAACAATAAAAAATTATAGATACATTGGAGACGTATCAAGCATCCGCAAGCTTAATTCCTGCTCGTCCTCGAGTAGGTAAATGATAAAAACAGAATTTTTGATGTGGAATGCTACCTAGCATAATTCTCAATGTAATTTTCTTTATTGTGGCCTGAATGTTCAGATCCAAATGATTCAAGATAAAAGTCTAATATTGACATAAAAATAGTAATACTTCAAGCATACTAACAAAGTAATCATGCCTTATCAAAATAACATAACCAAAGAAAGCTTATCCCTACAAAATCATATAGTTTGGCCATGCTTCATTTTCGTCACACAAAATACTCCCATCATGCACAACCCCAGTTTCAGCCAAGCAATTGGTTCATACTTTTTAACACGCTTCAGCTTTTTCAACCCTCACGCAATACATGAGTGTAAGCCATGGATATAGCACTATGGTGGAGTAGAGTATGATGATAGGGATTATGTGAGAGAACAAAAAGGGAGAAAGTCTCACATTGACGCGGCCAATCAACGGGCTATGGAGATGCCCATCAATTGATGTCAATGCGAGGAGTACGGATTGCCATGCAACAGATGCACTAGAGCTATAAATGTATGAAAGCTGAACAAAAGAAACTAAGTGGGTGTGCATCCAACTTGCTTGCTCATGAAGACCTAGGGCATTTTGAGGAAGCCCATCATTGGAATATACAAGCCAAGTTCTATAATGAAAAATTCCCACTAGTATATGAAAGTGACAACATCGGAGACTCTCTATCATGAAGATCATGGTGCTACTTTGAAGCACAAGTGTGGAAAAATGATAGTAACGTTGTCCCTTCTCTCTTTTTCTCTTTTTTTTATTTTGGTGTGCTTCTTTGGCCTCTTTTATTTTTCATAAAGTCCGGAGTCTCATCCCGACTTGTGGGGGAATCATAGTCTCCATCATCCTTTCCTCACTTGGGACAATGCTCTAATATGGAAATCATCACACTTTTATTTATTTAAAACTCAAGAATTACACCTCAATACTTAGAACAAAATATGACTCTACGTGAATGCCTCTGGTGGTGTACCGGGATATGCAATGAATCAAGAGCGACATGTATGAAAGAATTATAAAGGTGGCTTTGCCACAAATACAATGTCAACTACATGATCATGCAAAAGCAATATGACAATGATGGAGCGTGTCATAATAAATGAAACAGTGGAAAGTTGCATTGCAATATATCTCAGAATGGCTATGGAAATGCCATAATAGGTAGGTATGGTGGCTGTTTTGAGGAAGATATAAGGAGGTTTATGTGTGATAGAGCGTATCGTATCACAGGGTTTGGATGCACCGGTGAAGTTTGCACCAACTCTCAAGGTGAGAAAGGGCAATGCACGGTACCGTAGAGGCTAGCAAATTGCGGAAGGGTAAGAGTGTGTATAATCCATGGACTCACATTAGTCATAAAGAAATCATATACTTATTGCAAAAGTTTATTAGGCCTCGAAGCAAAGTACTACTACGCATGCTCCTAGGGGAAGGGTTAGTAGGAGTTAACCATCGCGCGATCCCAGCCTCCACTCATAAGGAAGGCAATCAAAGAACACCCCATGCTTCAAATTTGTCACACAACGTTCACCATACGTGCATGCTACGGGACTTGCCAACTTTAACACAAGTATTTCTCAATTTCATAATTACCCAACTAGCATGACTCTAACATTACCACCTTTATATCTCAAAACAATTATCAAGTAGCAATTTTATCATAGTATTCAATGCACTTTATATGATAGTTTTTATTATACCCAACTTGGATGCCCATCATATTAGAACCAATTTTATAACCAAAGAAAATTATCATGCTGTTCTAAAAGACTCTCAAAATAATATAAGTGAAGCATGAGAGATCAATAACTTCTATAAAATAAAACCACCACCGTGCTCTAAAAAATATAAGTGAAGCACTAGAGCAAATGACAACCTACTCCGAAAGATATAAGTGAAGATCAATGAGTAGTCGAATAATTATGCAACTATGTGAAGAGTCTCTAACATTTAAGAATTTCAGATCTTGGGATTTTATTCAAACAGCAAGCAAAACAAAATAAAACAAAATGACATTTCAAGGATAGCACACATCATGTGAAGAAGCAAAAACTTAGGTTCAATCGATACTAACAGATAATTGTTGAAGAAGAAAGGTGGGATGCCTACCGGGGCATCCACAAGCTTGGATGCTTGAGACTTCTTGAAATATTATCTTGGGGTGCCTTGGGCATCCCCAAGCTTGAGATTTTGTGTCTCCTTAATTCCTTTTATATCTCGGTTTCCTAAATCTTGAAAGCTTCATCCACACCAAACTCAACAAGAACTCGTGAGATAAGTTAGTATAAACCAATGCAAAAACCTTATCATGTTCTACTGTAACAAATCACAAAAATTATTATTCAACATTGCATACTAAATGTCTCTGCATATTTAATACCCGTATCCTCAAATAGAATCATTAAACAAGTAAACATATGCAAACAATGCAAACATAACAGCACCAAAACAGTATAGTCTGTAAAGAATGCAAGATTCATCATACTTTCCTAACTCCAACAATTATGAGAAAAATACTACACTGTATAAGATTTATCAGATCTCAATATGCAAAAAGTTTCAATATTATATCATTCTCTGACTTTTCTAGGGAATTTTTGCAACAGCAGTAAACTTGTTGTTTTGAAACAGCAACATGTATACTTGAAAAATAAGCATGGTAAAGGCTATCCTTGACATTTTTATTGAAAATATAGATTAAAAACATTATTCTAAATAACGGCAAGAAAATACTAGCAAAATAAATTGACGCTCCAAGTAAAACACGTATCATGTGGTGAATAAAAATATAGCTCCAAGTAAAGTTACCGATGAACGGAGACGAAAGAGGGGATGCCTTCCGGGGCATCCCCAAGCTTAGGCTCTTGGTTGTCCTTGAATATTACCTTGGGGTGCCTTGTACATCCCCAAGATTAGGCTCTTGGCACTCCTTATTCCATAGTCCATCGAATCTTTACCCAAAACTTGAAAACTTCACAACACAAAACTCAACACAAAACTCGTAAGCTCTGTTAGTATAAGAGAATAAATCACCACTTAGGTACTGTTGTGAACTCATTATAAATCCATATTGGTGTAATATCTACTGTATTCCAACTTCTCTATGGTTCCTACCCTTCGATACTACTCATAGATTCATCAAAATAAGCAAAAAACACATAGAAAATAGAATATGTCAAAAACAGAACAGTCTGTAGTAATCTGTATCAAACGTATACTTCTGGAACTCCAAAAATTCTTAAATAAATTTGAGGACCTGAGGAATTTTTCTACTAATCATCTGCAAAACGAATCAACCTAAAATCACTCTCCAGTAAAAAATGGCAGCTAATCTCGTGAGCGCTAAAGTTTCTTTTTTTTACAGCAAGATCATAAAGACTTCACTCAAGTCTTCCCAAAGGTTCTACTTGGCACAAACACTAACTAAAACATAAAAAAACATCTAACCAGAGGCTAGATGAATTATTTATTACTAAATAGGAGCAAAAGCAAAGGACAAAAATAGCATTGGGTTGCCTCCCATCAAGCGCTAACGTTTAACGCCCCTAGCTAGGCATGATGATTTCAATGATGCTCGCATAAAAGATAAGAATTGAAACACAAAGAGAGCATAATGAAGAATATAACTAGCACATTTAAGTCCAACCCACTTCATATGCATAGGGATTTTGTGAGCAAACAACTTATGGGAACAATAATCAACTAGCATAGGAAGTCAAACCAAGCAAATCTTCAAGATTTTCAGCACATAGAGAGGAAACTTGATATTATTGCAATATGTAGAAGCATATGGTCCTCTCTCATAATAATTTTCAGTAGCATCATGAATGAATTCAACCATATAACCAGCACCTAAAACATTCTTTTCATGATCTACAAGCATAGAATTTTTATTACTCTCCTCATAAGCAAATTTCCTCTCATGAATAATAGTGGGAGCAAACTCAACAAAATAATTATCAAGTTAGGCATAATCCAGTTGAAAACTAAAATCATGATGACAAGTTTCATGGTTATAATTATTCTTTATAGCATACGTATCATCACAATAATCATCATAAATATGAGGCATGCTTCCATCATAATAAATTTGCTCATCAAAACTTGAGGGACAAAAAAATATCATATTCATCAAACATAGCATCCCCAAGCTTGTGTCTTTGCATATCATTAGCATCATTGGTATTCAAAGAATTCATACTAAGAACATTACAATCATGCTCATCATTCACATATTTATTGCCAAACATTTTATAGACTTCTTCTTCTAGCACTTGAGCACAATTTTCCTTTCCATCATTCTCACGAAAGATATTAGAAAGATGAAGCGTATGAGACAAACTCAATTCCATTTTTTGTAGTTTTCTTTTATAGACTAAACAAGTGATAAAACAAGAAACAAAAAGATTCTATTGCAAGATCTGAAGATATACATTCAAGCACTCAGCTCCCCGTCAACAGCGCCAGAAAAGAGCTTGATGTCTGCTATGCAACCTTCTTCTTGTAGACGTTGTTGGGCCTCCAAGTGCAGAGGTTTCTAGGACAGTAGCAAATTTCCCTCAAGTGGATGACCTAAGGTTTATCAATCCGTGGGAGGTGTAGGATGAATATGGTCTCTCTCAAACAACCCTGCAACCAAATAACAAAGAGTCTCTTTTGTCCCCAACACACCCAATAAAATGGCAAGTTGTATAGGTGCACTAGTTCGGCGAAGAGATGGTGATACAAGTGCAATTTGGATGGTAGATATAGGTTTTTGTAATATGAAAATATAAAAACAGCAAGGTAACTAATGATAAAAGTGAGCGTAAACGGTATTGCAATGCTAGGAAACAAGGCCTAGGGTTCATACTTTCACTAGTGCAAGTTCTCTCAACAATAATAACATAATCGGATCATATAACTATCCTTCAACATGCAAGAAAGAGTCACTCCAAAGTCACTAATAGCGGAGAACAAACGAAGAGATTATTGTAGGGTACGAAACCACCTCAAAGTTATCCTTTCTGGTCGATCTATTCAACACGAACTTATTCTTTCTGTTCGATCTATCATAGAGTTCGTACTAGAATAACACCTTAAGACACAAATCAACCAAAACTCTAATGTCGCCTAGATACCCCAATGTCACCTCAAGTATCCGTGGGCATGATTATACGATAAGCATCACACAATCTCAGATTCATCTACTCAACCAACACAAAGTACTTTAAAGAGTACCCCAAAGTTTCTACCGGAGAGTCAAGACAAAAACATGTGCCAACCCCTATGCATAAGTTCATTGAACCCGCAAGTTGATCACCAAAACATACATCAAGTAGATCACGTGAATATTCCATTGTCACCACAGATAAGCACGGCAAGACATACATCAAGTGTTCTCAAATCCTTAAAGACTCAATCCGACAAGACAACTTCAATTGGAAAATTCAATCCATTACAAGAGAGTAGAGGGGGAGAAACATCATAAGATCCAACTGTAATAGCAAAGCTCGCGATACATCAAGATCGTATCACCTCAAGAACACGAGAGAGAGAGAGATCAAACACATCACTACTTGTACATACCCTCAGCCACGAGGGTGAACTACTCCCTCCTTGTCATGGAGAGCACCGGGATGATAAAGATGGCCACCGATGAGGGATCCCCCCTCCGGCAGGGTGCTAGAACAGGGTCCCAATTGGTTTTTGGTGGCTATAGAGGCTTGCGGCAGCGGAACTCCCAATCTAGGTTATTTTCTGGAGGTTTCACTATTTATAGGAATTTTTGTCGTAGGTCTCATGTCAGGGGGGTCTCCGGGCTGTCCACGAGGCAGGGGGGCGCGCCCAGGGGGGTGGGCTCACCCCCACCCTCGTGGGCAGCCCGAGACTCTCCTGGCCCAACTCTTTCACTCCAGGGGCTTCTTTTGGTCCACAAAAAATCATCAAAAGTTGGCACATCATTTGGACTCCGTTTGATATTCCTTTTCTGTAAAACTCAAAAATATGGAGAAGACAGAAACTCGCACTAGGCTCTAGGTTAATAGGTTAGTCCCAAAAATCATATAAAATAGCATCTAAATGCATGTAAAACATCCTAGATGAATAATATAATAGCATGGAACAATCAAAAATTATAGATACGTTGGAGACATATCACGCTATAGCTAACTAGTAGCAGTAGCGCTAGAAAATGAGCGCTAGTGCTATACCTAGATAGTAGTAGCGCTTTGTAGGGGAAAGCGCTACTGATAATAGTAACTAGTAGTAGCATTTCTTTTGAAAAGCGCTGCTGCTAAATTTTCCTGTATTTTTGAAAATGCAGCTTATTGTCAATGTAGTTGTATAGGTTCTATATACAGTACTTTCATCATATGATTTTCTGACCATGATTAGTTATTATATGTATATAACAGTGGGTGAAATGAACGTGGATTAGATTCAAGTGGAGGCAACCTGTGGTGCACATCAAAAGTACCACTAATCCAAACTAGATCAAGTTTGGATTAGTGGTACTTACGATGTGCACCACATGTTGCCTCCACTTGAATCTAATCCATGTTCATTTCACCCACTGATATATATTATAACTAATCATGCTCATATAACAACTTAGCATCATGCATCATCATAATAATAAATAACTCATCATTGGTATCATAATAACAAGTTGTGCTCATCATCATCATACAACTTCTACTCGTTATCATAATGACAAGTCATACTCATCATCATCATAGTCATCTAACCAACCCTACTTAATTGTTCTTAGCACATGATCATGAGTATTAGCTAGGACCTAACTACCCTCTCTAAGGTAAAATAGCATAAAACAAGATAGGCCCTGACTCTCCATTATGGAGAATGGAGATTATCCTGTCTCTAATTCTTGCGCTTCACACAATGTTGCTTCCAACTAGCTCCCTACTATTGTCCATACATTTTTTCCAGTCTTTGATTGTCATGTCTTCATCAGTTTTAGAAATCCGGTATGAACAGCAGTGAAGCCTAGGATGACCTGGCCATAAGCTCATAACATCAAGGCGACCTTTCGGAAACATTAGATCAGGCACACGATCCTTCGGGATTTTCTGTTGAAAAACATAATAATAACATCGTAGTTAGCAATGTAGTTTAGTTTTAGAAGAATATATGCAAAAGATGCACGGATGTCATAATAGTAAAACATCTTACCACACCATCTACATGGATGTTACCGTAGGTCAGCACCTGCACTAGTGGCACGTATTGACCATAATGTGCAGGAGTTTAATAATTGATATTGTAATTCTCAACATCAATAATAAATGAGATAAGATGATCTTTCTCCTGATAAGTTAATTCTGAGCCATCCGTGTAGTAGGTTCTGTCTACCATCTTCCGTACATTTTTTGAAGAATGAAAATATGCTATCAATGGAAATAAGTTGTCAACTATTTTGAAATAAACAATATAAATTACTCAATAACTATGTTTGAGAAACTCACATAGCGGTAGAATTGGAAGCGTATCAACAAGGATCCAAATGTCCATATTCTCTTTGTTGATGTCAGGATCACCAAGATCCAAGGTGACACGCATACCCTCATGAAAATCATATGTCTTGCAAAGTGCTTCCCAATTCAGGCAACCAAAATGGGATACGCTCTCAGAATTGTATAGATTTACAGCAAAATCATAACCATGATGGGTCCTTAGGTGAAGTATCTTTCTTTCCATACTCTCATGATCTTTAAAATCCATCCTCTCCAAGACATAGCGTCTTGCATGGCATGGGATAAACTAGTCGAATTGTAAAAGGCGAAAATTACACGTTGAAGAAGCAGAAGTCATGTTTAATTATGAAAAAACACTTGTCATAGTTGTGTACCATTTCAACATCGAAGGTCTCATGGAGTTTAATACTAAAGCGCCGACCTTCTACCAGGTGAGGCCTGTCGCACAGACCCCAGTCATCGCCGCACCAGTCGCACTCCGGGAGCCTACCACCATTGTCAAACATTTCCTAAGTTCATAATTCAAAGATTAAACTTGTACAATTAAATATATGTACTACAAAAACTAAATTAGATCATTATTATTCATCACGGGTTGACTATCAGTTTGTCAAGTCTTTTCTTGAAAACTCTCAGCTCACGTGGTGTATATATTCGACCGTTGGTGATGGTCGCTCCTCCTTTCGTTCTCGAGTGCATTACACCAAAATGTCAAGCACACAGGAACGATGGAGAAGCGACCCCCACGACAACAGTCGGGATTCTTCATTCTCTCATATATGGTGGAGACTCTCCCTCACTGATTCCTCTCTCACATTTGCAACCGTCGGTGATGGTTGTTACTCCTCCTTGCCCTAGTGCATAACAAAGGTCTAGCACAAGGAGAAGAAGGAGAAACGACCCCCACGACAAAAGTCGGGATTCTTCTTCTCTTATATATGGTGCAGACTTTCTCCCTCAATCATTTGTTCATTGTCATGTATGGAGCCTTGACAGACTTAAAGTCAACCTGAAATGTCGTTTAATTATCTTTCTACAAAATCTCGATGACTCGATATTTCCTACATATTCTAGCACAAGTCATGCCAAAATTCACGGAAAAATCCGTCATGACCTTTGCTAAAAAGGACATATAACGAACGCCTGAAATTTGTCGGAATGGAAATTAATCAAAACTCTAGCAAAACATAGGCCACTGTGAGGTGTTCCCTGCAAACATAGGCCACTCATGTAGCTACTACTCTACTACAACTATCAAAACATCTACATCATCATCGAGATGGGGATAACGCTCTTTCTCACCTCAAGGTCGAAGGTGGTCGGTGACGGGGACGACGGCGGGGATGATGCGGGGGCTCCTTGATTTCTGGAAAAACAAAATATAAACCAAAACATTTATTATCCTCATCTTAGGACTTAATGAAACCCTATGTCTAAAAGATCCTACTTCTAGCCCTACCATTTACTAAAAATACCTTGTTCTAACCGTAAAAATTGAAAAGACCTATATACATGTACTAAAAATACCCTAGTTCTAGCCCTAACATCTGTCCATCTATCCATCTATCTATATATCCTCATAAATCCTAGAAAAATGTCCTGGTTTTTTAACTACTATCTACTTCTTGAATCATAGAAAAATGCCCTAATGTCACATAACTTCAAAAATTTCCTATTCTATTCAAAAGACCTACATTTACTTTTTTTTCAATTCTATTCAGAAAACCTACATTTACTAAAAAAATCTCATATAGAATAATACATTCCTGTACCTAAAAATTTCTATTACTGAATTCTTTTACTAAAAAAATATATACCTAAATTTTTATACAAAGAGAGGAGGGTAGTGGGAGGAGGAGGAGGAGGGATGAGTGAGGGCTTCGGGTGGCTGGGGATGGGAGGAGAGAGGAGGGCAGTGGAAGGAGGGAGCAGGGCGGCGGTCGGACGAGGGAGGAGGAAGGAGTGAGGGCTTCGGGCGGCTAGGGAAGGGAGGAGAGAGGAGGGCAGTGGGAGGAGGGAGCATGGAGCAGGGCGACGGACGGAGGAGGGAGGAGGGCCGTCGGCACGAGGAGGGAGGACAAAGGACGGCTGCTAGAGGGAGGAGAGATGACGGTGATGATAGGAGGAGGGAGGAAGGGAGGAAGATACCTTGGGGGTGATGGCGGGCGACGGCGCGCGGCGGAGTGGGCGAGTGAGAGTGTGCAGGGACGAGTGAGGCCACGCGTGGGCTAGGGTGTGGATAAGGTGCCCCGTAGTAGTAGCGCTAGTTCGCAACCACCGCTACCGCTAAATAGTTGCAGCGCTGCCCTTTGAAAAGCTCTACTGGTAAGCTCATGTGTATAAGGTTTTCCCTAGTAGTAGGGGGAAGCACACCAGCCCACAAGGGGGCTAGTGCGCCCCTTCACCCCTTCCCCACGCACCAAATGCCACGACCGGTTTTCCGGGTAATAAATTTCCAGAAAAGACCGTCGTGCTCATCAGCCCCAGGATTACTGTTAGCTGATGAGGCTCCAGCTTGATACAGAAATTCCAAGCAAAAATACAAAATATGTAGTACAAGACCATTCTGGCTTGTGAGTACAACAAATGGTTTCTAGTGGTTGATGGCGGAAGCGGGTTGTGAAACATCAGTGTCTATGGGACTCCATTTCCCATGGGAACAGCTGACCAGGTTAACTCCTATCTTCGCGAGGCTTCTATCTCCATTGAGTGGGTTCCGGGGCTGGCATCGCGTCGCTCCTCTCCGTGCAAGAAAATTTGGCCAAGACAATAGCCAGGGGCAAGCCAATGAGTACTTTGAATGTACTCGCAAACATTGTGAACACAGGTATAATATAACAATGATGTGCTGAAAATATTTTATGCTCATGACGTCAGTCACAAAAGATAAATGAAACTCTGATGCGTGCAAGCAAGTTATTTATAAAAATGCAATAACATGGTAGCATAAATTTTTTTGAAACAAATAACAGGCAATGCCACAGTCGGGCGTCTTAGCGACACCACATAAAGGGCTTTAAAAGAAATGCCACAGTCGGACGTCTGAGCAACATCACATAAAGGGCTTTAAAAGAAATGCCACAGTCGGGCGTCTGAGCGACACCACAGAAAGGGCTTTAAAAGAAATGCCACAGTCGGGCGTCTGAGCGACACCACATAAAGGGCTTTAAAAGAAATGCCACAGTCGGGCGTCTGAGCGACACCACATAAAGGGCTTTAAAAGAAATGCCACAGTCGGGCGTCTGAGCGACACCACATAAAGGGCTTTAAAAGAAATGCCACAGTCGGGCGTCTGAGCGACACCACATAAAGGGCTTTAAAAGAAATGCCACAGTCGGGCGTCTGAGCAACACCACATAAAGGGCTTTAAAAGAAATGCCACAGTCGGGCGTCTGAGCGACACCACCTAAAGGGATTTAAAAGAAATGCCACAGTCGGGCGTCTGAGCGACACCACCTAAAGGGCTTTAAAAGAAATGCCACAGTCGGGCGTCTGAGCGACACCACATAAAGGGCTTTAAAAATAAACATTCATAGTGAATATCCCGGAGGTAGAACCATCCTAGAGATACTCGATAATAACAATAATATCACGGGTTAGTCAACAACAATAATAATCATAGTTATCACAAGTCACGAGTAGTAATTCCATTTTTGGTTAACCGTTTCACCTCCGAAGACCGACACTAAGACCGACACCTGACCATCCCAGACTGAAATCCTTAACCATGGACACGGCTATTCGAATAGGTTTATTCTCTGCAGAGGATGTACTCTTTACCCACGAGTAACGGATTTCTTTAGTCCATCGGGACTAATTCCGTCTACGGTCTTTTTGTTGAAAACACAGCTAACTTGCACACACCAGCTTAACTCACACGTGTCTGGAATCACCCACGACACCTGTTAAGCAACTCTAAGTGGGGAGGCTACAACCTCGCATAGCATGGGATCAAACTTATATCGCGCGCTCTAAGGGGTGGCCTCCCCTCTCGGTCCCAACCGGAAACACCCATGCCCCCGGACCAGGTGGCTTGCCTACCAGCTACAACCGGTACCTTCCACCATGGCCTCTCTGTACGGTGTGTGCTAGAAAGAGGTTGACAACTTACTGAACCGTACTCTACTTGCTGTAGAGACGAGTGGTTGTACGAAACAAGTATGGGGGTTACTGGAACAAGACTCGATCTAGGTCGACTCAGGAGGTTTAAGTATTCCCTGCATGATTAGTATAACGAATATATTTCATCCAACAGAGTCACCTCTCATATCACCTTACCATGCCATACCAGACATAACCGTCCCGACGGAGACCGGCGACAAACTCATGCCTACCCAAGGCAGAGGTTTTTCCGGGTTCCTGCCGATATGCATGCAAGGCACATGAGGGTGATTATCATCACAAGTGACTTCATTTCCAATAGCATGGAAATCAATAACATGCACCCATGCATATGATCATATCACATGAAATAACAAGTCCTTAAAAATGCGGTGGTGTTATAAATGTATCCACGATCACACCAAAACATTATGCCGGGATTCAGAATGCTTGCCTTCAATGTTGTGGAGGGGTGGGGTGCTCTCCAAAACTTTTTGAAAGTTTCTTCTCTCTCCCCAAAATCCTATTTGAAAATATATTTGAATTAACACACATTTCAAAAACAGTACAAAAAAGTTGTTTGAAAATTTCTCAAATAAATCTTAAAATAAACTAGACCAAATTTGAGGAAGGTAGGAAAAAGAATCAACTCATTTGGAGTTATATTTAAAAAGTTATAGCCAGTCAAAGATGTGGTCAAAATCTGTTATTTAAAATAAAACAGAAAAGAAAACGATTCAGATAGAAATACGCTTTCGGTGCAGAGGAGGCGTACTTGAGGCTTTACGCCTCCACTTAAACACGTGGACGGCACGGGGTGTCACTGACAGTGGGTCCAAGGTGGCCCACTAGTCAGGTTTGACTAGTCCGCCCTCCTCCTTCTCCCTCTGTCCCGAGCGGAGGCGGAACTCCGGCGACCAACGCCGGCGAGCGGCGGCTCCTCGCGGCCTCTGGAGGGCGGGGATGGATCCGCGGATCGAGGGCGATCCTACTGGTAGTCGCTGGGTCGGCGGGGATGGCGTGAGCTGTCGGCGGCGAGCTCCTCGGCGGAGGAAAGCTTCGGGGAAAAGTGGTTTCGGGGCGGCGGTGGTTCTCGATCGAAATGGAGTAGTGGGAATGGTTTACGGGAGGATGAGGGGGCTCTTGGTGGAGAGAACGGAGAGTGGGAGGCCCTGGTGGTGCCGAATTGGCCGGGGCAGTGGCGGCGGCTGCAGCTGCCGGAGATGAGGAAGGAGGCCTCCCCGGGTCGATTGGCTGCCAAAGGGGGTCCTCGGGAGGTGGCTTGGGACTGCCTGCGTGCGGGGATGAGCTCTGGGCTCCTTATATAGGCGAGTCGAGGCAGTTCAGCGGCGGCCGCGGATGAGCTCGTCGACGACCGTCTTTCTGTAGCTGCAGGAGAACGTGGCGGCGACGAGAACTAGGGACGAAGCTGTGGATGAGCACACACTGCTCACAGGGGCAGGTGGCTAGCCGGGGTGTCTTGGGCGGCGCTGAACGGTGCAGGGCTGTCGGGCGGCGGCGGCGGCTAGCTCTTGGCTTGCCGGGCGTGGCGAGGAGCGGCTTGGCGCATAGTGGTGAGAAGGGGAGTATGTGGCGAGGTTCTGCAGAGCGGGCCAAAGCCGTGGGGGCCAGCGTGTCGGCTTGGCGCACGTGCGTGCCAAACGCACGCTCTGCTCGCGCTCCGGGCATGCACGGAACGTGCTCGACGCAATGCTAGAGCATGCTACAGAGCTTGGTTGAGACTGGCAATTAACAGATCTAGGTTAGGAGAAACGGGGAGTCTAGTGGACATGCTTGTTTGATCAAAGGTGCAAGTTCACAGTGCAATGCCAAAACTCATGTCAAAACTGATCATGCCCATAAGGTGTTTAACAAAATGCTAAGGGCACTTAGGCAGGTCTTGGGGTGGCCAAAAACTCCAGATGGTGGTCTCTTTAGGTGCAAGGGGGAGTGGTGAGGTTAGTTTGCCAAAAGAAGAAACTTGTTAGTGCAAGTTTAGTAGAATTTCAATTCTGGACAGGGAATAAATGACATTATTTCATGAACCAAAAATGATCCAAATGGTGCATGCTCCTGGACTTAAGGGTTTAACATGGAGGACTACAAGTAGGAGAAAGAATCAAGGGTTAAAGAGCAAGCAAAAATATGGTTGTTGTACAAACCATCCAGTTGGTCCAGAATGAAGATGAGGTTGATTCACTCAAATTTTTCAAAGAACATAAATAGATTTTTGCACAAAGTGGAATAATAGGCTCCTACTGACCTCCCCTAATTTTGGTAGAAGTTTTAAAGAAATATTTAAATAGGTTGTAGTGTAAAATTGCTCTCTGGACCAGAGAAGAAAATTGAATGAAGAGCTCAAAATATGCAATGTATTAAATATATTAATGCACAAAAGTGATTTAGAGACATCACATGATATCTCCAAACTTTGGTTGGATTTTTAGAATAACATATCAAATGGTTGCAGTTCAAAAATGGCCATATAACCTTGAAAAACCATTTTCAAGAAAATAAAGATCAAGCAACTTAATTATTTAATTAGTTACACTGATAGAAGGAAAGTTTTCCTTGAGAGGTTAAACAAGTCCAATAACATATTTGAAAAGTTTTCTCTTTGGGAAAAACTCATCATAACAGGGAAAGAAATGATTTAAAAAAAGAATGGAGCTCAGAAATCCAAAGTTTTAATTCCTGGCAAAAAATTTAATTTATTAAAACAAGGCCAAATTTTTGGGGTGTCACAACACTATCCCCCTTAAGAAAAAATCTCGTCCTCGAGATTTGCTAAAAGCGGTGTTAAGAAAATAATTACGCAATAAAGATGTGGCTACAGTGAGAGGGCAATAAGTGGTGAAGAACCACAGTGTGAAAACTGGTGCTGCGTGGAAGAGTTTATGGTTCAGGACAAAAACGGGTGATTTCTACGCTGGATATAAATTTAGAATAACTCCTAAATTTAGATATATGCTGGTCGTACCCGAGAGCACAGTGCTCTCTCTGGCCGACAGGTGGACCGGGGGTCCACTGTCAGTCTCCTCTTCTCCCTCTGGCTCTTCCTTCTACCTCTTCTCTCCCGCGCGCTTTCTCGCGCTTTCTCCATCGGCGATGCCTAACTTGTAGGGCATCTAGGCCGTACCGTGGTAGTGCGCGACATGCTAGCTGCCGGTGCAGCATGCACTCACCTCGCGGGCCAGCGCGCTGTCGGCACTGCTCGCGGATTCGACTCCGAACACCGGCGATCGGCGACGAGCGGCGTTGGTGGACTTCGCCCACCGTACACCGAGCTCGAGCTATAAAATGGCCGGGGTGACTCTCTCTTCTTCCTCAAACCTGGCCTCACTTCTCCTCCTCCTTTCTCCATTACTGCTTACAGAACCTCGGGTGAGGCTCTAATGGCGGAGGCGATGCCAGACTGGTTTGTGATCCTGATATGCGGAGGGCTGGCGACACTGCTGGGGCTCTCTGTGCTCCTGTGCGCGATGATCTTCGACGAGTATTGTGACGCTGCGGCTCGGGTGTTGGCTCTCCGCGGTGGTGGTGATCATGAGGAGTAGATGGAGGTGTGCCGGGTGCTAACTGTTGTTAGGGGGGGATTAGCTGGATGCAACGCCGTTGCAAAGCTTTGCAAACAGTGTATGTGTCTGAATGATTATGGTTGTGAGTCTGCTGCGTGGTGCTGTGTGAAATTAAATAATCCACGTCGTGAGAAAGGGCAGGTGTAGCAACTCAGGGAAAAGAAATCTCACTTCGGGATTTTGCGAGGGAAAAACAGTTAATTAAAAGGAGCATAACCCACAACACAAACTACACACACTAGTAGAAGCCAAATAATTGACTCGTCGTACAAACTCAGGGTATCACGCATAAGTTACACACATAAATAAATGTTGCAAAGAACAATAAAGTAGTGACGTCTAAAATGAAAATGGTAACTGGACGGGGTCCTGATAAAATGTCTCTGGTAAAGGGATACACTCTTCTTCTATCGGTGGCAGTGGATTGACCAGTCGATGTATGCGTCTCTCCGAGTCGGTTCTCAGTGGTCTGCCGATGGCAATCTGAGGATTTAAATCTGCGAGGCTCTGGAGATAATCCATCACTCGCTGGTTCAAATGTTCTTGAGCAATGATGTACTGGATAAGGTTGGCCAGAACTGGGTCTCTCTCAATACGTCCACCGGAAAAAGATGTTACTTCTCTGGGTGCTGCACGGCTCGGAAAGTAATAATATCCTCGTTCGCGGGCATAGGGTACTGCGGATCGAAGACGAGCAATCGCTTCTTTCGCAGCAGCTTCTATGGCCAGGTGTGGGGTTGGCATAGATTTCCCCACGAAGGAAACTTCCGTTGGATCTTGGTTGGAGTCTACGGGAGGGATGTGTACTGCTGCCCAATATTCCGAGGTGGATGGGGTGATCCTTGATTTGAACAGCTCGTACTGAGGTGGCTAGGTAGAACCCATGGTACTGCGGGTAAAATCCCACAATATTTTGACAAAGCTACCTGGGGTTGCATCTGGGGTTCTCAGATGAATGCTGGGGCTCGGCATGACAGGATAAAGTGTGAGTGTGGTGCACAAAGTGAGGGTTGCTGGGTAAGGTCACAAGGTGGCCTTCATATAGCAATGGAGCTGGATTCATTTTACCGTGGTGAAAGGTAATAAATTTGCCAGCTTAGCTCCAAAGGTCGGGTCAGTGTCAGAGATACACATATCTCATAAAGAGACGTGTTACTGTGGTTGTCGTCGGGTTGGTTTTGGTAGTTGTGCCCGGAAAATGTGCAACTATGGCTGACCAAAAATGCAAGGCTACTATTAAAACAGAGGCACAACGACAGGCTGCATTAATATACACGGTCGCACGATTACAAAGCGAGGATACAATGAAACTCGGGGCTACTTATACGGCTTAGTCTACCTCATTTATGTCTAAACGGGCATGCCTGGTAGATGTCGAGGCTTCTTCACGAGTCTCTCTGCCGGGATTAGTTGGTGATGGCGGAGGAACTGCAGGGTCGGGGTAGTGATGATGACCATCGCGGGGATTGTTGGCCACCACCCCGTTGGAGTGTGCTCCCAATATGTGACGAAGCACTTCTGGGGTTATCGCAGTACCTTGGCTGATGGCTGGGGCAGATCTCGGGGTCTCGATCGGTTGTCCAAACAGCACGACTGGGTTGTCGGTGTTGGGCTCGTTTTCTCCTCTCGCCGGGGCTCGACGAACCAGCTCTCCATGAGCTGCGATTAGATCAATAGTGATCTAGTCGAATAGTGCCTCTAGTGCACTTACATAGCGCACTAGGTGCAACAATGCGGGGTCTGTCTCGTGATCTCCGTTGGCAACTTGGGGTGGTCTACCATACCCTTCACGTCTGGGGTAGTAGTGGAACGAGCGACAGTTAACTCTGGGCGACAAGTGCCTGAGATGAACTATAGCCTCTCGAGCGGCTAGCTGGATGGCTTGTGGCTCAAAGGAAGTTGTCCTTCCGGTGAACCTGTAGGGGCGCTCGGGTGCTAGACCCCTATCATAAATGTGCACAGTGGCCCAGAATTGACGGTCTTCACCGCTCATGGGTCCTTGATACACAACATATTCTGGTGGCTCTTCTAACGCGTAGGCACGACGGGTGAGGTTTGCGAGGATGGTCACAAAACCTCCAAGGTTGGTTGATGTGGTTTCGTTGTGTACTATAGGTCCAGGCATTGTGGCTCGGTTTGGGGTAGCGGCTGTGCGGTGCTGTGTTGGGACTAGCGTGCCCTTTTTATAGGAAAAAGAGGGCGGAGTCTTCCTTCGCACGCTTGCGAGAAAGGACTATTTAGGGGCCGGTCACTGGCGCATGAGTGACAGGTTAGGTTGATAGGTTGGGCACCGACTGCCAAAAAGGTGTTGGGTCACTGTGTGGCTATCTTGCACGAGAAGCTTGGCTCGGGTTTGGCTATGGTCTAGTGGGTTGGTTTGCCTAAGTTTTTCGACCTGGCTAAGATAGGATTAGCCAATGGTCAGCCTGGCTCTGATACCAAGTCTGCCACGACCGGTTTTCCGGGTAATAAATTTTCCAGAAAAGACCGTCGTGCTCATCAGCCCCAGGATTACTGTTAGCTGATGAGGCTCCAACTTGATACAGAAATTCCAAGAAAAAATACAAAATATGTAGTACAAGACCATTCTGGCCTGTGAGTACAACAAATGGTTTCTAGTGGTTGATGGCGGAAGCGGGTTGTGAAACATCAGTGTCTATGGGACTCCATTTCCCACGGGAACAGCTGACCAGGTTAACTCCTATCTTCGCGAGGCTGCTATCTCCATTGAGTGGGTTCCGGGGCTGGCATCGCGTCGCTCCTCTCCGTGCAAGAAAATCTGGCCAAGACAATAGCCAGGGGCAAGCCAATGAGTACTTTGAATGTACTCGCAAACATTGTGAACACAGGTATAATATAACAATGATGTGCTGAAAATATTTTATGCTCATGACGTCAGTCACAAAAGATAAATGAAACTCTGATGCGTGCAAGCAAGTTATTTATAAAAATGCTATAACATGGTAGCATAAATTTTTTTGAAACAAATAACAGGCAATGCCACAGTCGGGCGTCTTAGCGACACCACATAAAGGGCTTTAAAAGAAATGCCACAGTCGGACGTCTGAGCGACATCACATAAAGGGCTTTAAAAGAAATGCCACAGTCGGGCGTCTGAGCGACACCACATAAAGGGCTTTAAAAGAAATGCCACAGTCGGGCGTCTGAGCGACACCACATAAAGGGCTTTAAACGAAATGCCACAGTTGGGCGTCTGAGCGACACCACATAAAGGGCTTTAAAAGAAATGCCATAGTTGGGCGTCTGAGCGACACCACATAAAGGGCTTTAAAAGAAATGCCACAGTCGGGCGTCTGAGCGACACCACATAAAGGGCTTTAAAAGAAATGCCACAGTCGGGCGTCTGAGAGACACCACCTAAAGGGCTTTAAAAGAAATGCCACAGTCGGGCGTCTGAGCGACACCACCTAAAGGGCTTTAAAAGAAATGCCACAGTCGGGCGTCTGAGCGACACCACATAAAGGGCTTTAAAAATAAACATTCATAGTGAATATCCCGGAGGTAGAACCATCCTAGAGATACTCGATAATAACAATAATATCACGGGTTAGTCAACAACAATAATAATCATAGTTATCACAAGTCACGAGTAGTAATTCCATTTTTGGTTAACCGTTTCACCTCCGAAGACCGACACTAAGACCGACACCTGACCATCCCGGACTGAAATCCTTAACCATGGACACGGCTATTCGAATAGGTTTATTCTCTGCAGAGGATGTACTCTTTACCCACGAGTAACGGATTTCTTTAGTCCATCGGGACTAATTCCGTCTACGGTCTTTTTGTTGAAAACACAGCTAACTTGCACACACCAGCTTAACTCACACGTGTCTGGAATCACCCACGACACCTGTTAAGCAACTCTAAGTGGGGAGGCTACAACCTCGCGTAGCATGGGATCAAACTTATATCGCGCGCTCTAAGGGGTGGCCTCCCCTCTCGGTCCCAACCGGAAACACCCATGCCCCCGGACCAGGTGGCTTGCCTACCAGCTATAACCGGTACCTTCCACCATGGCCTCTCTGTACGGTGTGTGCTAGAAAGAGGTTGACAACTTACTGAACCGTACTCTACTTGCTGTAGAGACGAGTGGTAGTACGAAACAAGTATGGGGGTTACTGGAACAAGACTCGATCTAGGTCGACTCAGGAGGTTTAAGTATTCCCTGCATGATTAGTATAACGAATATATTTCATCCAACAGAGTCACCTCTCATATCACCTTACCATGCCATACCAGACATAACCGTCCCGACGGAGACCGGCGACAAACTCATGCCTACCCAAGGCAGAGGTTTTCCCGGGTTCCTGCCGGTATGCATGCAAGGCACATGAGGGTGATTATCATCACAAGTGAGTTCATTTCCAATAGCATGGAAATTAATAACATGCACCCATGCATATGATCATATCACATGAAATAACAAGTCCTTAAAAATGCGGTGGTGTTATAAATGTATCCACGATCACACCAAAACATTATGCCGGGATTCAGAATGCTTGCCTTCAATGTTGTGGAGGGGTGGGGTGCTCTCCAAAACTTTTTGAAAGTTTCTTCTCTCTCCCCAAAATCCTATTTGAAAATATATTTGAATTAACACACATTTCAAAAACAGTACAAAAAAGTTGTTTGAAATTTTTTCAAATAAATCTTAAAATAAACTAGACCAAATTTGAGGAAGGTAGGAAAAAGAATCAACTCATTTGGAGTTATATTTAAAAAGTTATAGCCAGTCAAAGATGTGGTCAAAATCTGTTATTTAAAATAAAACAGAAAAGAAAACGATTCAGATAGAAATACGCTTTCGGTGCAGAGGAGGCGTACTTGAGGCTTTACGCCTCCACTTAAACACGTGGACGGCGCGGGGTGTCACTGACAGTGGGTCCAAGGTGGCCCACTAGTCAGGTTTGACTAGTCCGCCCTCCTCCTTCTCCCTCTGTCCCGAGCGGAGGCGGAACTCCGGCGACCAACGCCGGCGAGCGGCGGCTCCTCGCGGCCTCTGGAGGGCGGGGATGGATCCGCGGATCAAGGGCGATCTTACTGGTAGTCGCTGGGTCGGCGGGGACGGCGTGAGCTGTCGGCGGCGAGCTCCTCGGCGGAGGAAAGCTTCGGGGAAAAGTGGTTTCGGGGCGGCGGTGGTTCTCGATCGAAATGGAGTAGTGGAATGGTTTACGGGAGGATGAGGGGGCTCTTGGTGGAGAGAACGGAGAGTGGGAGGCCCTGGTGGTGCCGAATTGGCCGGGGCAGTGGCGGCGGCTGCAGCTGCCGGAGATGAGGAAGGAGGCCTCCCCGGGTCGATTGGCTGCCAAAGGGGGTCCTCGGGAGGTGGCTTGGGACTGCCTGCGTGCGGGGATGAGCTCTGGTCTACTTATATAGGCGAGTCGAGGCGGTTCAGCGGCGGCCGCGGATGAGCTCGGCGGCGACCGTCTTTCTGTAGCTGCAGGAGAACGTGGCGGCGACGAGAGCTAGGGACGAAGCTGTGGATGAGCACGCACTGCTCACAGGGGCAGGTGGCGAGCCGGGGTGGCTTGGGCGGCGCTGAACGGCGCAGGGCTGTCGGGCGGCGGCGGCGGCTAGCTCTTGGCTTGCCGGGCGTGGCGAGGAGCGGCTTGGCGCGTAGTGGTGAGAAGGGGAGTATGTGGCGAGGTTCTGCAGAGCGGGCCAAAGCCGTGGGGGCCAGCATGTCGGCTCGGCGCACGTGCGTGCCAAACGCACGCTCTGCTCGCGCTCCGGGCGTGCACGGAACGTGCTCGACGCAATGCTAGAGCATGCTACAGAGCTTGGTTGAGACTGGCAATTAACAGATCTAGGTTAGGAGAAACGGGGAGTCTAGTGGACATGCTTGTTTGATCAAAGGTGCAAGTTCACAGTGCAATGCCAAAACTCATGTCAAAACTGATCATGCCCATAAGGTGTTTGACAAAATGCTAAGGGCACTTAGGCAGGTCTTGGGGTGGCCAAAAACTCCAGATGGTGGTCTCTTTAGGTGCAAGGGGGAGTGGTGAGGTTAGTTTGCCAAAAGAAGAAACTTGTTAGTGGAAGTTTAGCAGAATTTCAATTCTGGACAGGGAATAAATGACATTATTTCATGAACCAAAAATGATCTAAAAGGTGCATGCTCCTGGACTTAAGGGTTTAACATGGAGGACTACAAGTAGGAGAAAGAATCAAGGGTTAAAGAGCAAGCAAAAATATGGTTGCTGTACAAACCATCCAGTTGGTCCAGAATGAAGATGAGGTTGATTCACTCAAATTTTTCAAAGAACATAAATAGATTTTTGCACAAAGTGGAATAATAGGCTCCTACTGACCTCCCCTAATTTTGGTAGAAGTTTTAAAGAAATATTTAAATAGGTTGTAGTGTAAAATTGCTCTCTGGACCAGAGAAGAAAATTGAATGAAGAGCTCAAAATATGCAATGTATTAAATATATTAATGCACAAAAGTGATTTAGAGACATCACATGATATCTCCAAACTTTGGTTGGATTTTTAGAATAATATATCAAATGGTGCAGTTCAAAAATGGCCATATAACCTTGAAAAACCATTTTCAAGAAAATAAAGATCAAGCAACTTAATTATTTAATTAGTTACACTGATAGAAGGAAAGCTTTTCTTGAGAGGTTAAACAAGTCCAATAACATATTTGAAAAGTTTTCTCTTTGGGAAAAACTCATCATAACAGGGAAAGAAATGATTTAAAAAAAACAGAATGGAGCTCAGAAATCCAAAGTTTTAATTCCTGGCAAAAAATTTAATTTATTAAAACAAGGCCAAAATTTTGGGGTGTCACACCAAAGAGGGAGGGAAGGAAGGGGGAGGCACCCCAAAGGTAGCCATTCTCTCTTTCCTCCCCCCATGCACAAATATGGACAGGGGGGTTCGGCCAGGCACGCGTCCTAGGGCAGCCACTGGCCACTTGGGGCGCCCTAGGGGCTACCTCCCCTCCCCCTCCACCTATATATATGATAGGAGGGAGAGAGGCAACACACACCATGATTCCCTAGCTGTGTGTGGTGCCCCTCTCCCTCTAGTTCGTCCTCGGTCATATTTTCATTGTGCTCGGTGAAGTCTATGGAGATAGTTGCATCACCATCGTCATCACACCGTCGTGCTGCCGGAACTCATCTACTACTTCGCCTATCTTGCTGGATCAAGAAGGCGAGGACGTCACCAAGATGAACGTGTGTTGAACGCGGAGGTGCCATACATTCGGTACTTGATCGGATGGATCGCAAAGAAATTCGACTACATCAACCGCGTTACTAAACACTTCATCTTACGGTCTACGAAGGTAGGTGGACACACTCTCCCCTCTCGTTTCTATGCATTGCTACTTCTTGAGCTTGCGTTGGTTTTTCCCTTGAAGAGGAAAGGGTGATGCAACAAAGTAGAGATAAGTATTTCCCTCATTTGGAGAACCAAGGTATCAATCTAGTAGGAGAAAACACACAAATCACCAATACCTACACAAACAATCAAACAACTTGCACCCAATGCGATAAAGGGGTTGTCAATACCTACACGGTTATTTGTAAAAGTGAGATCTGGTAGAGATAGATAAACAAAAAGTAAAATATTTTTGGGGTTTTTGGTTTATAGATATGAAAGTAAAAGATTGCAAAATAGTATATCGGAAACTAATATGATGGAAAATAGACCCGGGGGCCATAGGTTTCACTAGTGGCTTCTCTCGAGATAGCAAATAATACGTTGGGTGAACAAATTACTGTCGAGCAACTGATAGAAGAGCGCAAAGTTATGAAGATATCTAAGGCAATGATTATGAACTATAGGCATCACGTCCATGTCAAGTAGACCGACTCCTACCTACATCTACTACTATTACGCCACACATCGACCGACTCCTGCCTGCATCTAGAGTATTAAGTTCATGAAGAACAGAGTAACGCATTAAGTAAGAGGACATGATGTAGAGGAATAAACTCAAGCAATATGATGTAAACCCCATCTTTTTATCCTTGATGGCAACAATACAATACGTGCCTTGCTGCCCCTACTGTCACTAGGAAAGGACATCACAAGATTGAACCCAAAGGTAAGCACTTCTCCCATTGCAAGAAAAACCAATCTAGTTGGCAAAACTAAACCGATAGTTTGAAGAGAATTACAAAGACATCAAATCATGCATATAAGAATTCAGAGAAGATTCAAATAATATTCATAGATAAGCTGATCACAAATCCACAATTCATCGGATCTCGACAAACACACTGCAAAATAAGATTACATCGGATAGATCTCCAAGAACATCGAGGAGAACATGGTATTGAGAAGCAAAGAGAGAGAGAAGAAGCCATCTAGCTACTAACTATGGACCCGTAGGTCTGAGGTAAACTACTCACGCTTCATCAGAAGGGCAGTAGAGTTGATGTAGAAGCCCTCCATGATCGAATCCCCCTCCGGCAGGATGCCAGAAAAGGCCCCTAGATGGGATCTCACGGGTACAAAAGGTCACAGTGGTGGAAAAGTGTTTTCGTGGATGCTTCTGGTGGTTTGGGGATATTTAGGAATATATAGGACGAAGAATTAGGTCAGGGGAGTCACAAGGGGCCCACAAGGCAGGGCGCGCCCTCCCCCTTGTCGCCGCCTCGTGGCTCTTCTGACTTGATCTCCAAGTCTCTTGGGTGTCTTCTGGTCCAAGAAAAATCATCACGAAGGTTTCATTTCATCTGGACTCCGTTTGGTATTCCTTTTCTGTGAAGCTCAAAAACAAGGAAAAAACATAAACTGGCACTGGGCTCTAGGTTAATAGGTTAGTCGCAAAAATAATATAAAATAGCATATTAATGCATATAAAACATCCAAAAAAGATAATATAATAGCATGGAACATCAAAAATTATAGATATATTGGAGACGTATCAAGCATCTCCATGGATAGATCTTGCGCGTGCGTAGAATCTTTTTGTTTTCCATGCAATGTTTCCCAATAGTGGCATCCAAGCCAGGTCTATGCCTAGATGATATGCATGAGTAGAACACAAAGAGTTGTGGACGGTGATAGTCATACTGCTTACCACCAACGTCTTATTTTTATTCGACGGTATTGTGGGATCGGATGAAGAGGCCCGGAGTAACCTTACATGTCCACGTACATGAGACCAGTTCCACCTTCTGACATGCAACTTGTTTTGCATAAAGGTGGTTGTCGGGTGTCTGTTTCTCCTACTTTAATTGAATCGAATTTGACTAGGCCGGTCCTTGAAGAAGGTTAAAACAACAAACTTGATAAATCACTGTTGTGATTTTTGTGTAGTTAAGAATGGTTCTTGCTAGAAGCCCGTAGTAGCCACGTAAAACTTGCAACAACAAAGTAGAGGACGTCTAACTTGTTTTTGCAGGGCATGTTGTGATGTGATATGGTCAAGATATGATGTGATAAATGTTGATGTATGAGATGATCATGTTTTGTAATATCAACAAACGGTAGGAGCCTTAGGTTCTCTTTATTGTATGAAATGCAAGCACCATGTAATTGCTTTACTTTATCTCTATGCATTAGCAATAGTTGTAGAAGCAATAGTTGGCGAGACGACCCCGACGCAGCGATGGAGATCAAGGTGTCGAGCCGGTAACGATGGAGATCATGACGATGCTTTGGAGATGGAGATCAAAAGCACAAGATGATGATGGCCATATGATGTCACATATTTTGATTGCATGTCATATTTATCCTTTATGCATCTTATTTGTCTTAGAACGGCGGTAGCATTATAAGATGATCCCTTCACTAAATTTCAAGATAAAATTGTTCTCCCCAAGTATGCACCGTTGCCAAAGTTCGTCGTTTCGAAGCACCTCGTGATGTGGTGTCATAGACTCTACGTTCACATACAACGGGTGTAGGACAGTTTTGCACATGCAGAATACTTGGGTAAAACTTGACGAGCCTAGCATGTACAGACATGGTCTTGGAACACTGGAGACCGAAAGGTCAAATGTGAGTCATATAGTAGATATGATCAATATAGAGATGTTCACCATTGATGACTACCCCATCTCACATGATGATCAGACATGGGTTAGTTGATTTGGATCATGTATCACTTAGATAACTTTAGGGGTGTTAATTTAAGTGGGAGTTCATTAGTAATTTTATTAATTGAACTTAATTTATTATGAACTTAGTCTTAATAGTTTTGCATATCTATGTTGTAGATCAATAGCTCGCGATATAGCTCCCATATTTTTGATATGTTCCTAGAGAAAACTAAGTTGAAAGATGATGGTAGCAATAATGTGGACTGGGTCCGTGATCTGAGGATTGTCCTCATTGTTGCACAAAAGAATTATGTCATTGATGCACCGCTAGGTGACAGACCTGTTGCAGGAGCTGATGCAGAAGTTATGAATGTTTGACAAGCTCTATATGATGACTACTTGATAGTTTAGTGCGCCATGCTTTACAGCTTAGAATCAAGGCTCCAAAGACGTTTTTAATGCCATGGAACATATGAGATGTTCCAAGATCTGAAATTGGTATTTCAGAAAAATGCCCGTATTGAGAGTTATGAGACCTCTTACAAGTACTTTGCCTACAAGAAGGAGGAGAATAGCTCAGCCAGTGAGCATGTGCTCAAAATGTCTGAGTACTATAATCGTTTGAATCAAGTGGGAGTTAATCTTCTAGATAAGATAGTGATTGACAGAGTTCTCCAGTCACTATCACCTTGCTACTAGAGCTTCGTGATGAACTATAATACACAAGGAATGACTAAAACAATTTCGAGCTCTTTGCGATGCTGAAATCAGCGGAGGTAGAAATCAAAGAAAGAGCATCAAGTGTTGATGGTTAATAAGACCACTAGTTTCAAGAAAAAGGGCAAGGGAAAGAAAGGTAACTTCAAGAAGAATGGCAAACAAGTTGCCGCTTCCATGAAGAAGCCCAAAGCTGGACCCAAGCCTGAAACTGAGTGTTTCTACTGCAAAGGAAATGGTCACTGGAAGTGGAACTACCCCAAATATTGGCGGATAAGAAGGATGGCAAACTGAACAAAGGTATATTTGATATGCATGTTATTGATGTGTGCCTCACTAGTGTTCATAGTAACCCCTGTGTATTTCATACCAATTTAGTTGCTAAGATTAGCAACTAGAAACATGAGTTGCAGAAAAACAGAGACTAGTTAAGGGAGAGGTGACAATGTGTGTTGGAAGTGATTCCAAGATTCATATGATCACCTTCACACACTCCCTCTACCTTCGGGATTGGTCTTGAACCTAAATAAATGTTATTTGGTGTTTGCATTGAGCATGAATATGATTAGGTCATGTTTATTGCAATATGATTATTCATTTAAGTTAGAGAATAATTGTTGTTCTGTTTACATGAATAAAACCTTATATGGTCATACACCCAATGTGAATGGTTTATTGAATCTCGATCATAGTGATACACATATTCATAATATTGATGCCAAAAGATGCAAAATTGATAATGATAGTGCAACATACTTGTGGCACTGCCATTTAGGTCATATTGGTGTAAAGCGCATGAAGAAACTCCATGCAAATGGACTTTTGGAATCACTTGATTATGAATCATTTGATACTTGCAAACCATGCCTCATGGGCAAGATGACTAAACCTCCATTCTCTGGAACAATGGAGCGAGCTAATGACTTATTGGAAATAATACATACCGATGTATGCGATTCGATGAGTGTTGAGGCACGCGGTGGGTATTGTTATTTTCTGACCTTCACAGATGATTTGTAGGTATGGATATATCTACTTGATGAAACACAAGTCTGAAACATTTGAAAAGTTCAAAGAATTTCAGAGTGAAGTGGAGAATCATCATAACAAGAAAATAAAGTTTCTAGGATCTGATCACGGAGGCGAATATTTGAGTTACGAGTTTGGCCTTCATTTAGAACAATGTTGAATTGTTTCACAACTCACGCCACCTGGAACACCACAGTTTAATGGTGTGTCCAAACGTCGTAACCATACTTTATTAGATATGGTGCATTCTATGATGTCTCTTACCTATTTATCACTATTGTTTTCGGGTTATGCATTAGAGACAGCTGCATTCACGTTAAATAGGGCACCATATAAATCCGTTGAGAGGACACCATATGAACTGTGGTTTGGCAAGAAACCTAAGCTGTCGTTTCTTAAAGTTTGGGGATGTGGCACTTATGTCAAAAGGCTTCAGCATGCTCGAACCCAAATCGGAGAAGTGCATCTTCATAGGATACCCTAAAGAAACTATTGGGTACACCTTCTACCATAGATACGAAGGCAAGATCTTTGTTGCCAAGAATGGATCCTTTCTCGAGAAGGAGTTTCTCTCGAAAGAAGTGTGTGGGAGGACAGTAGAACTTGATGAGGTAATTGTACCTTCTCTCGAATTGGAAAGTAGCACATCAGAGAAAACCGTTCCCGTGATGCCTACACAAACTAGAGAGGAAGTTAATGATAATGAACACGAAACTTCAGATCAAGCTACTACTGAACTTCGTAGGTCAACCAGAACACGTTCCGCACCAGAGTGGTATGGTAATCTTGTCCTGGAAGTCATGTTATTAGACCACAGCGAACCTACGAACTATGAAGAAGCTATGATGAGCCCAGATTCCGACAGATGGCTTGAGACCATGAAATCTGAGGTAGGATCCATGTATGAGAACAAAGTATGGACTTTGGTGGACTTGCCCGATGATCGGCAAGCCATAGAGACTAAATGGATCTTCAAGAAGAAGACTAACATTGATGGTAATGTTACTATCTAAGTTTGACGTGTCGCAAAAAGTTTTCTACAAGTTCAAGGGGTTGACTACGATAATACTTTCTCACCCGTAGTGATGCTTAAGTCTGTCCGAATCATGTTAGCAATTGACAAATTTTATAATTATGAAATCTAGCAAATAGATGTCAATACTGCATTCCTTAATGGATTTCTTAAAGAAGAGTTATATATGATGCAACTAGAAGGTTTTGTCAATCCTAAAGGTGCTAACAAAGAGTGCAAGCTCCAGCAATCCATCTATGGATTGGTGCAAGCATCTCGGAGTTGGAATATACGCTTTGATGAGGTGATCAAAGCATATGGTTTTATAAAGACTTACGGTGAAGCATGTATTTACAAGAAAGTGAGTGGGAGCTCTGTAGCATTTCTGATATTATATGTGGATGACATATTGTTGATTGGAAATGATATATAATTTCTGGATAGCATAAAATGATACTTGAATAAGAATTTTTCAATGAAAGACCTCGGTGAAGTTGCTTATATATTGGGCGTCAAGATCTATAGGGATAGATCAAGACACTTAATAGGACTTCCACAAAGCACATACCTTGACTAAGTTTTGAAGAAGTTCAAAATGGATCAATCAAAGAAAGGGTTCTTGCCTGTATTACAAGGTGTGAAGTTGAGTAAAGACTCAAAGCCCGACCACAATAGAAGATAGAGAGAAAATGAAAGTCATTCCCTATGCGTCAGCCATAGGTTCTATAAAGTATGCCATGCTGTATACCAGACTTGTTGTGTGCCTTGCCATGAGTTTGGCTATGGTGCACAATAGTGATCTAGGAGTGGACCACTGGACAGTGGTCAAAATTATCCTTAGGTACCTAAAGAGGACTAAGGAAATATTTCTCAGTTATGGAGGTGATAAAGAGTTCGTCGTAAAGGGTTACGTCTATGCAAACTTTGACACCAATTCATATGACTTTGAGGAAATACTGAAAGTGGGAGCAATTAGATAGAGTAGCACCATTCAGAGGATTGTAGACATAGAATTTGCAAAATACATACGGATCTGAATGTGGCAGGCCCGTTGACTAAACATCTCTCACAAGCAAAACATGATCACACCTTGGTACTCTTTGGGTACTAATCACATGGCTATGTGAACTAGATTATTGACTCTAGTAAACTCTTTGGTGTTAGTGACATGGCGATGTGAACTATGGGTGTTAATCACATGGCTATGTGAACTAGATTGTTGACTCTAGTGCAAGTGGGAGACTGATGGAAATATGTCCTAGAGGCAATAATAAAATGGTTATTATTATATTGCCTTAATCATGATAAAGGTTTATTATTCATGCTAGAATTGTACTGACCAGAAACTTAAATACATTTGTGGATACATAAACAAATACCATTTCCCTAGTGAGCTTCTACTAGACTAGCTCGTTGATCAAAAGATGGTTAAGGTTTCCTAACGATAGACATGAGTTGTCATTTGATAACGGGATCATATTGTTATGAGAATGATGTGATGGACCAGACCCATCCGCTAGCTTAGCATATGATCGTTCAATTTATTGCTATTGCTTTCTTAATGTCAAATACATATTCCTTCGACTATGAGATCATGCAACTCCTGGATACCGGAGGAATACCTTGTAAACGTCACAACGTAACTGGGTGATCATAAAGATTCTCTACAGGTATCTCCGAAGGTGTCTGTTGAGTTGGCATGGATCGAGGTTAGGATTTGTCACTCCATGTATCGGAGAGGTATCTCTGGGCCCTCACGGTAATACACATCACAAGAAGCTTGCAAGCAAAGTTACTAAGGAGTTAGTTACGAGATGATCTATTATGGAACAAGTAAAGAGACTTGCCGGTAACGAGATTGAACTAGGTATGAAGATACCGACGATCGAATCTCGGGCAAGTAACATAACGACAGACAAAGGGAATTACGTATGTTGTCATAACGGTTCGACCAATAAAGATCTTCATAGAATATGTAGGAACCAACATAGGCATCCAAGTTCCGCTATTGATTATTGATCGATGAGGTGTCTCCGTCATGTGTACATAGTTCAACCCGTAGGGTCCGCACGTTTAATGTTCATTGACGATATAGTATTGTATGAGTTATGTGAGTTGATGAACGAATGTTGTTCGGAGTCCCAGATGAGATCATAGACATGACGAGGAGCTCTGGAATGGTCCGGATGTAAAGATTGATGTATAGGACGATAGTATTTGCTCACTAGAAAGGTTTCAGAAGTACCGGGTATTTTATCAGAGTGCCAGAAGGGGTTCCGGGAGGCCACCGGCAAGCAGTGGGCCTTATGGGCCGAAGGGAGGAAGCACACAAGCCCACTGGTGCACCCCTCCACCCCTTGCCCACGCACCAAAGAGGGAGGGAAGGCAGGGGGAGGTGCCCCCAAGGCAGCGACCCCCCTCCCCCCCCATGAACAAATATGGAAGGGGGGTTCGGCCTAGGCAGGCGCACTAGGGCAGCTGCTGGCCACTTGAGGCTCCCTAGGGGCTGCCTCCCCTCCCCTCCACCTATATATATGAGAAGGAGAGGGGCAACACACACCATGATTCCCTAGCCGTGTGCGGCACCCCTCTCCCTCTAGTATGTCCTCGGTCATATTTTCGTCGTGCTCAGTGAAGCCCTGCGGAGATAGTTGCATCACCAACGTCACCACACCATCGTGCTATCGGAACTCATCTACCACTTCGCCCGTCTTGCTGGATCAAGAAGGCGAGGACGTCACCGAGCAGAACCTGTGCTGATCACGGAGGTGCCGTACGGTCGGTACTTGATCGGTTTGATTGCGAAGAAGTTCTACTACATCAACCGCATTACTAAAAGTTTCCACTTACGGTCTACGAGGGTACGTAGACACACTCTTTCCTCTCATTGCTATGCATCTCCATGGATAGATCTTGCGTGTGCGTAGAATTTTTTGTTTTTCATGCAACGTTTCCCAACAGATATGTCTCCAACATATCTACTTTTTCAAAACTTTGCTCTTGTTTTGGACTCTAATTTGCATGATTTGAATGAAACTGACCCTGACTGAAACGATTTTCAGCACAACTACCTTAGTGTTGTTTTTTGTGCATAAATTAAAAGTTCTCAAAACTGGATGAAATTTTACGAAGAATTGTTTTGGAATTTATAAAAAATATTGGCGCAAAGATCTACGGGAGGGACCACCAAAGAGCCACAAGCTCAGGGGTGCACCATCTGAGTTTGTGCAGCTCTCAAGCTTCCATTTGTCCTATCTCCATGTCCATAAGTACCGCCTTCCCAAGAGAAAAATTGGAGAGAAAGTTTCATCGTGTTTTACGAGACGGAGCCACCGCCACCTCCTATTCTTCATCGAAAGGGCTAATCTAGAGTCTGTTCGGTGCTTCGGAGAGGGGGGGTTCTTCGTCATCATCATCATCAACCCTTCTTCACCAACAATTTCAAGATGCTCACCATCGGATGTGAGTAATTTCGTAGTAGGCATACTGGAGGTATATAAAGATGGATGGGATTTGTCATGTAATCGAGTCAATTTGTTAGGGCTTGATCCGTAGTGTCCACTATGTTATGAGATTAATGTTGCTATGACTTTGCTATGATTAATGCTTGTCACTAGGGCGCGAGTGCCATGATTTCAGATATGAACCTATTATGTTTTTGTAAAGATATTTGATTTTTTATCCTATTTGCAACTTATATGCACCTATTATTGTTCTGAACCATACACCCAGGGGTGACAATAATTTTCATATTCTTCGGAGATGACTATAATTTAAGGACTTCATGTATTCACTATGTGCTAATGCTTCATTCCGGTTCTCTATTAGTACCCCATTGTCAGGGGAGGGTAGGATAAAAGATGGCATACAAGTTCTTACGCAAACACATTGGACTATATATGGAATACATGCCTACATATGATTGATGAATTAAAGCTATCGTGTATCGCTCAAGATTGTGACTATTACATGATGAATGCCATCCAAATATCCATCGCTATTGCCTACGCTTTTCATAATATTGTCTTTGCTTGAATCATTGTTACTATTGTTGTTCCAGTTGCTATAAAATTGCTAGTACTATTACGGTTACCGTTATATTGCTACTACTATTTCAACTGCTATCAAATTAGTATGTTGCCAATAAATAATTGCAAGGAAGTGACTTCTCAAGTCTGGTTGAATTGACAACTCAACTGCTAAAGCTTATAAATATTGTTTGGCTCCCCTTGTGTCGAATAAATAAATTAGGGTGAAATACTACCCTCGAAGACTGTTGCAATCTCGTATACTTGTGGGTCATCAGGGGACATCACCAATCCTTATTAACTCTGGGTTCTCTAGCTAGGCCAGGTTCATCGTGCGCTTTTATCAGCTCTATGATTGCAATCATGCATTCTTTGACATGGACCAAAGCAGTTTCTATTAGAAGAAGGTGTCGTCTGAGGGAGTCTTGGACTAGGGCGTCCTTGGGCTGCCGGCCTATCTCTCATGGGCCGGACAGTTGAGCTGCACTACAGCTACTGGAAAGCCGGACTACTAGGAGGCATCATATCTGGACAGGAGACCTTTGATGGCTTGGTGTGTTCTCCAAGTCAAGAAAGAAGATTCAACATGTTTATCCTCTTGTTGTAACCGACATATGTAATCCCAATACCCCTGGGGTCTATATAAACCAGAGGATTTTAGTCCGTAGGGGGAGAACAACCATCATCCTATTAGCCTAGGGTTTAGTTCATCTGATCTCGTGGTAGATCGACTCTGTAATCCTTGTATACATAGGCAATATAATCAAGCTGGACGTAGGGTTTTACCTCTTAGAGAGGGCCCGAACCTAGGTAAACATTGTGTCCCTCGTCCCTTGTTCCCCATTGATCCAAGATACACAGCTCAGGACCCCCTGCCCGAGATCTGACAGTTTTGACACCTGAAAGGGCTAGTTACCGACTAGAGGGGGGTGAATAGGCGATTTTTATGAACGTCTTCAAAACATGGGAGTTTCGAAGACAAACAGTAGAAACAACACTATTCGTATGCAGCGGAAGGTAGACTACACTAGACAAGCCATAGTCAAGTATTCAATGAAGTGAAAGCACAAAGACTATTAGCAGCTAGGTAGAAAGGATCGGGATGGAAGATAGTATGAAGCCAATCAGAACAGATAGTCACACAGTGAAGTCAAACAGATAATGCAAGCAGGCAATGACTTCACAAAGACAAACGGTAAGTAAAGGGAAGTAAGAGATGGAACCAGTGGCTTCAGAGGGACAGGGATTTGTTCGACCAGTTCCAGTTGCTGTGACAACTGTACGTCTAGTTAGGGAGGCTGAGATTCAACTCAGAAGACCTCGTCTTCACCTTATTCCCCTTGAGCTAAGGACACTTAGTCCCCACCCAATCACTCTGGTAAGTCTTCGAGGTAGACTTCCGAACGTTCATAGACTTCGTTCACCGGCAATCCACAATGACTCTTGGATGCTCAGAACGCAACGCCTAACCGGCTGGAGGATTCACAGTCCTCAAGTGCAACAAGTCTTCAGATCACGCGGACAGAAAGACTTCAGTGCTGCCAAACACTCTTTGGGCTCTGGGTGGTTTGGCCTTGGTCCTCGCAAGGATTCTCTCTCTCAAAGTCTTTGGAGGTGGGTTGCTCTCAAACGACAAAAGCCGTATCTAACTCTAAGCAGCCACCAATTTATGGTGTAGGGGGTGGGCTATTTATAGCCACTGGGAAACCCGACCGGATTTGTCCGAAATGACCCTGAGTCACTAAGGAACTGACACGTGTCGCAACGGTCATATTTCAAACACACGCGGCAACTTGACTTGGGCTACAAGTAAAGCTGACTTATCCGACTCAGGATAAGATTTGCTCTCATTGTCTTTGCTCGAAGACATAGGATTTGGTTGAGCATCACTTCAGTCACTCTGACTTTGTTCACTTGGACCCCACTTAACAGTGCGGTGATTCCTATGACTCAACAAAGAAAAAAAGGAAACAACGAAACAACTAAGTCTTCACGCTCGATAGTCTTCACTCAATGTCTTCTCGTGCCATAGTCTTCAATGTGAATATCTTCACAGACCACCATTGTTTTCAATGTCTTCACACATTTTTAGGGGTCATCTCCGGTAGGTAAACCGAATCAAAGAGGGACTACTACCTGTGTTATCCTGCAATTCTCGCAAACACGTTAGTCCCTCAACCAGGTTTGTCGTCAATACTCCAAAACCAACTATGGGTGGCACTAGATGCACTTACAATCTCCCCCTTTTTGGTGATTGATGACAAACTGGTTGAAGTTTTCAACAGGGATAAAAGTATGTGAAATTGTAAGGATTGAGGCATTGTCTTCATAAGTGGCAAAAGGCTCCCCCTGAAGATGTGCATATAAATGTTTTGCGTTGGAATGCAAATGCACATGACAGGTTGTACTTGTGGAGATCCTCTTCACCATATGAAGACAATACATCATGCATGAACAGATATACAGAAAAAATGACATGCATAATGAAAAATGGACGTCTGTGGAATGAGTTCATGTGGGATTTATCATCGCAAATGCGGAATTTATCGTCGCACACACAGAATAGCAGAAAAAGTAGCAGACGACCATCAAGTTTAAGTGTTACAACTCAAAGAACCAAATGTATCAAAACGAGAGTTGTAAGCACTAGGAAAACGTATATCAACCACCCATAAGGACCCGCTTGAAGACTATCAACATATACTTCTCCCCCTTTTGTCAGTAAGGACCAAAAAGGTTTGAAGACATAGCCGCTACTCCTTCCCATGAGGAGTAGGTGAAGCAGCAGGGTCATCGTTGAGGTTTGGTGGTGCAGAAGAACTTTGTGCAGTGTCGACACGCGCTGAGGTTGGAGGTGGTGAGGTTGCATCATCTGCGTCATCCAAGACTCTGGCATTCACAGTTGCTGCGGAGGAGGAGTACTCTGAATCTTCAAGAGACGGGGTTCAACGTAAGATAGCATTACTTGGAGGAGTGGAGTCGAACATGAATCTCTCAGTGAAGCCATCGCCTTGAAGATCAGCTTCAGCACTTAGCAATGTCAGACTCTTCAAGGACCTCCGACAGGTTTCATGAGTGACAAAGGCATTCTTGCTAGCAAGATTGCGAATGCGATTAACATCCACCAAGAGGCTTTGCATTTAACACTTCATCCAGTAATGATGCTTGTCATGCTTTTGATGCAAGGCCACGAGAAACTCTCGGTCACTGAGCACACGAGAGAGCTTCCGAGGCCTTGGAGCAATGGTGCTTTCAGTGGCTTCGGGGCGTGCACGGCGAGTGTTTCCGGCCAGTGGATAAACACGAGAAGCAGCCTAAATACCTTCAACATGTTGGGAAAAGCTCTGACGATCTACGTTGTGAATATATAGTGCTTCCTTGGCAGGCTCTCGGTAAATGGTTTCAATGGACATATCAACCTCTGGTAAAAATATGAGATGGTTACGAGCAGAGGGCTGATAGTCAATGGTAGAGTGGAGCTTGATCAGACGCATAATCCAAGGAGCATAGAATTTTAGACCAAAAATGTCAGACCCAGATGCAGCAAACTGGCGAATGAAGAAATCTTGAGTATTGAAGCTTTTGCCATTTAGAATTGAGAAGACCAATGTCTTCATTGCACCTTCAAGCTTTGCTGAGGAGGAATGCCCTTTGATTGGCCATAGAGTTTGCCTAATGATATGATAGATAGTGCGGGGCAGATACTCTAGGTCTTCAACAAGGAATTCCTTGGGATACTCAGCATCCTGGGGCAGTGGCTTCATCATACTAAGAATCTGGCTCATGTTGGGCTCTGGCTTCTGAAAGATGCTTTCCAGTGCATCGCGGTGAAGCTGACAACCAGGTTCATACAATTCTCCTGGAGTGGAGAGGCCGGTAAGCTCAATGAGATCAAAGGCTTTGGCTTCATGATGAACATTGTCCGTCATCCACTCAAGGACCCATGTGGTTGTATCCCTGTTGTAGCCGCGAATGTGGAGGGTTGCATAGAATTGCAGGAGAATCTCTTCATTCCAATGTTCCTTGTCGGTGACAAACTGCAGAAGGCCAGCATCACGAAAGCAGTCTAGGGCTTCTTCTAGGCAGGGCAGACCAGCAATGGCTTCAGTGTCTAGACACATATGACGAAATATGTGCTCCTGATTGTATAGAATACAGGAGTAGTAGTTGCACTGCTGATAGCTCTAGAACCAATCTGATGATATTCTTGGCTTGGAATATGGGTTCTTGCCAGTATCGAAGAAGGTGTTGTGTGCAATGAAGCCGTTGATATTGAATGAGCTTGGTGCCGATGCAGTACCTCGGAACCTTGGCAGCCTTGGTTTTGGCTTCTGAACCTGAGGCCTATGCTCCACATGGTAGTCAAATTGTGGTCCAGGAGCAGGCGGAGGAACCAGAATTGGCCATCTGACAAGAACAAGTTCTCCTTGATAGAATGCATGCTCAATAGTGTGTGGCCTTGGTGGAAGTACAGGAGTAGAGGCATTGGCAGAGGCGTCAGGATGCACATTGGATGTAGGTGCAGCATTGGCTTCATTTGCAGTGTTGACTTGAGGCGCCACATTGGCTTCAGTCATGACAATGTCATTGGCTTCAGTGGCGTTGTTGGTGGCCGCCTCAGTATTCTCAACCTCCACTTGAGGAGCTGGAGGGTCAGGCACAGATACGTTCTCCTCGAGAAGAATTTCTTGGGTGGTAGGGGGAGTTGCAACATGCTCTTCTTCTTGTCTTTCATCGGCTGCTGCTGCCAGAATCTCTTTAGAAGCAATATCTTCATACATGGGAACCGTCATAGAAGGATTGTCTTCAGGAAACACTTGACGTGCCACTGAGCTGGACTGGTGTGAATCCTCTTCTGTGATGGTTGTCATGGAGACAGAGGGCTTGAGACCTTTGCGAAGCCGTTGAAACACGGGTGATGCTTTTGGCGAAGGGGTTGTCTCCATGTAATTATCATCATTCACCAACGGACAGGTGGCTTGTGCTGGTGAAGGACGGGGAGTACTTTGTGAATCTTGACTTGGAGTTTCTGGTTGGGGGTGATCAGCCCATGAGGCATCCTGTGTGATTGGCATCAAAGGACGACCAATACTGATGTGTTCGCTGTTCGTTTGAACAGGCGATGATACTGTGGGGTGCTGAATCTGAGGAAGGACTTCATCATCTTCTACATTGTCGTGAGGACCAATGTCTTCAGTCGCGATGGGGTCAACGACTGGAACTTCTTGAGTCTCAGGAGCCTCTGTGGAAGCAGGCTCATGAACAATCAACTGAAGCTCTTGATTTTCAGATGGAGGGGAGAAAAAGCAATGGGTTCAACAACAAGGGTCTCTTTGGGAGCAGCCCGATCTCTCTTCTTGGTTTTTCTCTTCTTTGGGGGGGTGGGTGCATCATCAGTATTACGCTTGATTTTGCGCTTTCTTGCTTCGGCTTCAGCTGCCTTGGTTTTTTGCTGATCTGAAGCCACTGTGGAGACCTTAGGCTTCGAGCCTGTCATGATGGATGGGAAGACAATGTGAGGTTCTTCCCGCCTTGGAGCTTCAGTGGGGGCCATAGTAGATTTATTCTTTTGCTTGGCAGCCATCTTGGGGTCAATGCTAGGACGCCCAAGTGCCTTGCGCTTTTCAGCTTCGTTGTAAGCCTAAACACAGTTGGCAGCAAGATTCTTCATGCGTTCTCTTGAGCCTTTGGCTTCCTCACGTTTCTTGCGAAACGCCTCCTTGAGGTCATTGAGCATCACCTTGAATTTCTGGACATCAACCACACTCAGCTTGGCCACATGCTTCTTGAACTGTTCCTTCTCAAAATCAATCTTGTGTTTTAGTTCAACAATTCACTGAGCCAGAGCCAGCTCAGGAGCACTCGCGCCTTGGAAGGCGACGATGATGCCAATGGGGAGTTGAAGATCATCAAAGCTGAGATATTGATTGTCAAACAATTCATCAATGAAATTGTGCAAGATATTCACATCGAAGAGGGGCAGATCATTGAAGATCTCCACCTCTTGCTTGCTCTTGATCAGCTGCTCAAGAGCATCCTCACCAAATTCTTCATCTGAAGACAAATCAATGGCTTCGAATTCGTTCCTCAAAATGGCAGCTGGTGTTAGTGCTTGACTGTGTCTCTGTACAGGTTTCTTCTATGGCTTCTCACGCTTCTTGGAGATGCGAGAGAGATCTTCAGAGGTGTTACTGGGAGAAGGAGGGGCAGTTTCCAATGGCTTCACTCGAGAAGCTTTTGGAGCAGCAGATGATTTTAAATCTTTAGCTTTCTTCTGCTTCTGCGGCTTTGGAGTAGGAGCTGGAGCCTCATCAGAGTCAACACCATCATCAGAATGATCCACTTTTGCACCTTGGACAGCAATGTGTGTGATGAGGCCTGCAAGGTTGTAGAAGGGGCCGATCCTGTTCTCATTGGCTTCACGGGTGCCATCTTCCCGTGGAGAGGACGGACCAGGGTTGAAGTCAAGTCTGAAAGCCTTTTTGTTCTTAACAGCAGAATCTTTGGCGAACTGGTAATTCCGCTTGAAGAGATGATCTTCGCGACACCACAACAGAGAAGAAGGGTCAGCATTCTCTGGCTTTGGTCCGCGAACCATGCAAGGATAGAAGCCTTGCTCAATGGCTTCAGTCTGGGACCTGGGTTGAAGATTTTTGTACATAATATCTCCCCAGGGTCGCTTGATGGCATTCTTCTCAGCATATTCTTGAGTGACAAAATGGTACTTGAACCATTCCTCAGCCCAGTATCTTCGAATCCATTGGATTCGATTCTTGCATTCAGTATAGGTTTCCTCTGGGTCTGTTTTGTATAGTTCGTGCAAATCTAGAGGCAAATCCTTTGAAGTGTTCCCATGGCGCTTCCTGCCACCCTTTCTTACTGGTTTCTCAGTAGCCATGAAGCTTAACCTGAAGGGCTTCAGAACTTGCAAAGGCTTCTTGCGGCTAGTCAGACAAGAACTTTCTTCAGGAGAGTTTATATGATTCTGTAAGAACTCTACAAACGAATGCAGACTATGAGAACCAAGGGATTCTCCCACGGACATGTACCTGTGACAGCATTAGAGATGCGAGGGAAGGGGAAGAGGTCATATGCATTCTGAGAGGATTTTGAAGATAAATCAGTTTGAAGTCATTGACCTCATATCACGAAGACATTCACTTATTTGATGAGAGTTGGTTCTAGATTTGTACTAATCCAAGAATAAGTACAAGTGAGGAATCTAACTTGTAGTGAAGCATAAGTGAATAGACTAGGCTCAGTATGAGATGCAGAGAAAAATATATCCAACTTTGGAGAGGTAGAAACTACTTTTGGTAAGGAGGGATGAATCTATCAGATCAAAAAGACGGTAAAAAGAGAGATTTAATTACCATTGGAAGAACTGCTAGACGGAGGGAAAGTTGAGGCCGAGCAGTTCAATCTCCTGTGCCCTAACTTGGCGACGAGAGACAGCTGCAGCGGCGGCGGAGAAGATGAGGTCCGCAGCCGGCGTGAGGACGGCGTCGGAGAAGTCGCTGAAGCTAAGCGCTTCGTCGTCGGTGTCGTCGAGTGCTAGCGGTGGCGCTAGGGTATTCGGGAGGTGGCAAGGTGGAAGAAGAATTTTTGACTGTGATGGGATGTGTATTTATAAGGAAAGGGACAGCACAGCGTAATTACGCAGGTGCCCCTGGCGATTCGCATTTGAATGACATGTGGCGTGCATGCAACTCCTTGGTAGTTGTTCCATGTTCCCACGCACGCCTGGATTGTCGGGGCGGTCGTTCCGAATTCTTCGGATTTCCGGTAATAAAGATAGAGCATTTAAAACAGACATAAATGTTTGTCAGATTGACTTCAGCTGACAAGGTTCAGTGAAGACAATCGACAGTTTTCAATAGAATGCATATGATTTGGACAGATAGAGTTGAGGTAGAAGCATAGATAGGTTAGGGTCTGATCACATTCACTTAGATCAAAAGATTCAACACGAAGTCATAGCTATAAGTGAATGTTGTGGAGGACAGAACACAAGTAGTATACAACTAGTTTAAGGCCAAATCAACTATATGAAGATAAACTTGAATACAAGTCAGGGATGAAGACGAATTAGTTATGAAGACTGTGCAAACACAACGCCCGGAGAAACACTTCAAACAAAAGTTTGGTGATGGCGTTACCCACCATATAGGAAGTATTAGACCCAGACACGACGCACAATTATCGTGGCACTCTGAAGTCAAATTCCGCATTAATGTATTCACACTTAGAGTGTATGTCTTCATTGATTGAAGATATACATTACTTTGTGTGTTGCACATCTAAGTCATCAAAATGCATAAGTGTTAGGATGTGTGTCCCATTCACAGGACATTTGAGGATTCCAAGATATTTAGCTCACACCGCAACTTGCAAAACCTTTTCTCATCCAAGGGCTTTGTGAAGATATCAGCCAATTGCTCTTCAATGTTGACGTGAATGATATCAATATCTTCCTTCATAACATGATCTCTGAGAAAGTGATGACGAATTTCAATGTGATTTGTCTTCGAGTGCTGAACTGGGTTGTTGGCAATCTTGATGGCACTCTCATTGTCGCAATAGAGAGGCACATTCTTCAGATGGATACCATAGTCCTTGAGAGTTTGCTTCATCCAGAGAAGCTGAGCACAGCAAGATCCAGCAGCAATGTATTCGGACATTGGTGGACTTGCCCGATGATCGGCAAGCCATAGAGACTAAATGGATCTTCAAGAAGAAGACTAACATTGATGGTAATGTTACTATCTAAGTTTGACTTGTCGCAAAAAGTTTTCTACAAGTTCAAGGGGTTGACTTCGATAAAACTTTCTCACCCGTAGTGATGCTTAAGTCTGTCCGAATCATGTTAGCAATTGCCAAATTTTATAATTATGAAATCTGGCAAATGGATGTCAATACTGCATTCCTTAATGGATTTCTTAAAGAAGAGTTATATATGATGCAACTAGAAGGTTTTGTCAATCCTAAAGGTGCTAACAAAGAGTGCAAGCTCCAGCAATGCATCTATGGATTGGTGCAAGCATCTCGGAGTTGGAATATATGCTTTGATGAGGTGATCAAAGCATATGGTTTTATAAAGACTTACAGTGAAGCATGTATTTACAAGAAAGTGAGTGGGAGCTCTGTAGCATTTCTGATATTATATGTGGATGACATATTGTTGATTGGAAATGATATATAATTTCTGGATAGCATAAAATGATACTTGAATAAGAATTTTTCAATGAAAGACCTCGGTGAAGTTGCTTATATATTGGGCGTCAAGATCTATAGGGATAGATCAAGACACTTAATAGGACTTCCACAAAGCACATACCTTGACTAAGTTTTGAAGAAGTTCAAAATGGATCAATCAAAGAAAGGGTTCTTGCCTGTATTACAAGGTGTGAAGTTGAGTAAAGACTCAAAGCCCGACCACAATAGAAGATAGAGAGAAAATGAAAGTCATTCCCTATGCGTCAACCATAGGTTCTATAAAGTATGCCATGCTGTATACCAGACTTGTTGTGTGCCTTTCCATGAGTTTGGCTATGGTGCACAATAGTGATCTAGGAGTGGACCACTGGACAGTGGTCAAATTATCCTTAGGTACCTAAAGAGGACTAAGGAAATATTTCTCAGTTATGGAGGTGATAAAGAGTTCGTCGTAAAGGGTTACGTCTAAGCAAACTTCAACACCAATTCATATGACTCTGAGGAAATACTGAAAGTGGGAGCAATTAGATAGAGTAGCACCATTCAGAGGATTGTAGACATAGATTTTGCAAAATACATACGGATCTGAATGTGGCAGGCCCGTTGACTAAACATCTCTCACAAGCAAAACATGATCACACCTTGGTACTCATTGGGTACTAATCACATGGCTATTTGAACTAGATTATTGACTCTAGTAAACTCTTTGGTGTTAGTGACATGGCGATGTGAACTATGGGTGTTAATCACATGGCGATATGAACTAGATTATTGACTCTAGTGCAAGTGGGAGACTGATGGAAATATGCCCTAGAGGCAATAATAAAATGGTTATTATTATATTGCCTTAATCATGATAAAGGTTTATTATTCATGCTAGAATTGTACTGACCGGAAACTTAAATACATTTGTGGATACATAAACAAATACCATGTCCCTAGTGAGCTTCTACTAGACTAGCTCGTTGATCAAAAGATGGTTAAGGTTTCCTAACGATAGACATGAGTTGTCATTTGATAACGGGATCATATCGTTATGAGAATTATGTGATGGACAAGACCCATCCGCTAGCTTAGCATATGATCGTTCAGTTTATTGCTATTGCTTTCTTAATGTCAAATACATATTCCTTCGACTATGAGATCATGCAACTCCTGGATACCGGAGGAATACCTTGTAAACATCACAACTTAACTGGGTGATCATAAAGATGCTCTACAGGTATCTCCGAAGGTGTCTGTTGAGTTGGCATGGATCGAGGTTAGGATTTGTCACTCCGTGTATCGGAGAGGTATCTCTAGGCCCTCTCGGTAATACACATCACAAGAAGCTTGCAAGAAAAGTTACTAAGGAGTTAGTTACGAGATGATCTATTATGGAACAACTAAAGAGACTTGCCGGTAACGAGATTGAACTAGGTATGAAGATACCGACGATCAAATCTCGGGCAAGTAACATAACGACAGACAAAGGGAATTACGTATGTTGTCATAATGGTTCGACCAATAAAGATCTTCATAGAATATGTAGGAACCAACATAGGCATCCAAGTTCCGCTATTGATTATTTATCGATGAGGTGTCTCCGTCATGTGTACATAGTTCAACCCGTAGGGTCCGCACGTTTAACGTTCATTGACGATATAGTATTGTATGAGTTATGTGAGTTGATGAACGAATGTTGTTCGGAGTCCCAGATGAGATCACAGACATGACGAAGAGCTCTGGAATGGTCCGGATGTAAAGATTGATGTATAGGACGATAGTATTTGCTCACTAGAAAGGTTTCAGAAGTACCGGGTATTTTATTAGAGTGCCAAAAGGGGTTCCGGGAGGCCACCGGCAAGCAGTGGGCCTTATGGGCCGAAGGGGGGAAGCACACAAGCCCACTGGTGCACCCCTCCACCCCTTGCCCACGCACCAAAGAGGGAGGGAAGGCAGGGGGAGGTGCCCCCAAGGCAGCGACCCCCCTTTCCGCCCCCCCCCCCCATGAACAAATATGGAAGGGGGGTTCGGCCTAGGCAGGCGCCCTAGGGCAGCCGCTGGCCACTTGGGGCTCCCTAGGGGCTGCCTCCCCTCCCCTCCATCTATATATATGAGAAGGAGAGGGGCAACACACACCATTATGCCCTAGCCGTGTGCGGCGCCCCTCTCCCTCTAGTATGTCCACGGTCATATTTTCGTCGTGCTCAGCGAAGCCCTGCGGAGATAGTTGCATCACCAACGTCACCACACCGTCGTGCTGTCGGAACTCATCTACCACTTCGCCCGTCTTGCTGGATCAAGAAGGCGAGGACGTCACCGAGCAGAACCTGTGCTGCTCATGGAGGTGCCGTACGATCGGTACTTGATCGGTTGGATCGCGAAGAAGTTCGACTACATCAACCGCATTACTAAAAGTTTCCACTTACGGTCTACGAGGGTATGTAGACACACTCTTTCCTCTTGTTGCTATGCATCTCCATGGATAGATCTTGCGTGTGCATAGAATTTTTTGTTTTTCATGCAACGTTTCCCAACAGATATGTCTCCAACATATCTACTTTTTCAAAACTTTGCTCTTGTTTTGGACTCTAATTTGCATGATTTGAATGAAACTGACCCGGACTGAAACGATTTTCAGCACAACTACCTTAGTGTTGTTTTTTGTGCATAAATTAAAAGTTCTCAAAACTGGATGAAATTTTACGAAGAATTGTTTTGGAATTTATAAAAAATATTGGCGCAAAGATCTACGGGAGGGACCACCAAAGAGCCACAAGCTCAGGGGTGCACCATCTGAGCTTGTGCAGCTCTCAAGCTTCCGTTTGTCCTATCTCCATGTCCATAAGTACCGCCTTCCCAAGAGAAAAATTGGAGAGAAAGTTTCATCGTGTTTTACGAGACGGAGCCGCCGCCACCTCCTATTCTTCATCGAAAGGGCTAATCTAGAGTCTGTTCGGTGCTCCGGAGAGGGGGGGGGGTTCTTCGTCATCATCATCATCAACCCTTCTTCATCAACAATTTCAAGATGCTCACCATCGGATGTGAATAATTTCGTAGTAGGCATACTGGAGGTATATAAAGATGGATGGGATTTGTCATGTAATCGAGTCAATTTGTTAGGGCTTGATCCTTAGTGTCCACTATGTTATGAGATTAATGTTGCTATGACTTTGCTATGATTAATGCTTGTCACTAGGGCGCGAGTGCCATGATTTCAGATATGAACCTATTATGTTTTTGTAAATATATTTGATTTTTTATCCTATTTGCAAGTTATATGCAACTGTTATTGTTCTGAACCATACACCGAGGGGTGACAATAATTTTCATATTCTTCGGAGATGACTATAATTTAAGGACTTCATTTATTCACTATGTGCTAATGCTTCATTCCGGTTCTCTATTAAAAGGAGCGCCTTAATTACCCTTAGTTTCCATTAGTACCCCGTTGTCAGGGAGGGTAGGATAAAAGATGGCATACAAGTTCTTACGCAAACTAGTTGGACTATATATGGAATATATGCCTACATATGATTGATGAATTAAAGCTATCATGTATTGCTCTAGATTGTGACTATTACATGATGAATGCCATCCAAATGTCCATCGCTATTGCCTACGCTTTTCATAATATTGTCTTTGCTTGAATCATTGTTACTATTGTTGTTCCAATTGCTATAAAATTGCTAGTACTATTACGGTTACCGTTATATTGCTACTACTATTTCAACTGCTATCAAATTAGTATGTTGCCAATAAATTATTGCAAGGAAGTGACTTCTCAAGTCTGGTTGAATTGACAACTCAACTGCTAAAGCTTATAAATATTGTTTGGCTCCCCTTGTGTCGAATCAATAAATTAGGGTGAAATACTACCCTTGAAGACTGTTGCAATCTCGTATACTTGTGGGTCATCAGGGGACATCACCAATCCTTATTAACTCCGGGTTGTCTAGCTTGGCCACGTTCATCGTGCGCTTTTATCAGCTCTATGATTGCAATCATGCATTCTTCGACATGGACCGAAGCAGTTTCTATTAGAAGAAGATGCCGTCTGAGGGAGTCCTGGACTAGGGGGTCCTTGGGCTGCCGGCCTATCTCTCATGGGCCGGACAGTTGAGCCGCACTACAGCTACTAGAAAGCCGGACTACTGGGAGGCATCATATCTAGACAGGAGACCTTTGATGTCTTGGTGTGTTCTCCAAGTCAAGAAAGAAGATTCAACATGTTTATCCTCTTGTTGTAACCGACATATGTAACCCCAATACCCCTGGGGTCTATATAAACCAGAGGGTTTTAGTCCGTAGGGGGAGAACAACCATCATCCTATTAGCCTAGGGTTTAGTTCATTTGATCTCGTGGTAGATCGACTCTGTAATCCTCGTATACATAGGCAATATAATCAAGCTGGACGTAGGGTTTTACCTCTTAGAGAGGGCCCGAACCTGGGTAAACATTGTGTCCCTCGTCCCTTGTTCCCCATTGATCCAAGATACACAGCTCAGGACCCCCTGCCCGAGATCTGACAGTTTTGACACCTGAAAGGGCTAGTTACCGACTAGAGGGGGGTGAATAGGCGATTTTTATGAACGTCTTCAAAACATGGGAGTTTCGAAGACAAACAGTAGAAACAACACTATTCGTATGCAGCGGAAGGTAGACTACACTAGACAAGCCATAGTCAAGTATACAATGAAGTGAAAGCACAAAGACTATTAGCAGCTAGGTAGAAAGGATCAGGATGGAAGATAGTATGAAGCCAATGAGAACAGATAGTCACACAGTGAAGTCAAACAGATAATGCAAGCAGGCAATGACTTCACAAAGACAAATGGTAAGTAAAGGGAAGTAAGAGATGGAACCAGTGGCTTCAGAGGGACAGGGATTTGTTCGACCAGTTCCAGTTGCTGTGACAACTGTACGTCTAGTTAGGGAGGCTGAGATTCAACTCAGAAGACCTCGTCTTCACCTTATTCCCCTTGAGCTAAGGACACTTAGTCCCCACCCAATCACTCTGGTAAGTCTTCGAGGTAGACTTCCGAACGTTCATAGACTTCGTTCACCAGCAATCCACAATGACTCTTGGATGCTCAGAACGTGACGCCTAACCGGTTGGAGGATTCACAGTCCTCAAGTGTAACAAGTCTTCAGATCACGCGGACAGAAAGACTTCAGTGATGCCAAACACTCTTTGGGCTCTGGGTGGTTTGGGCTTGGTCCTCGCAAGGATTCTCTCTCTCAAAGTCTTCGGAGGTGGGTTGCTCTCAAACGACAAAAGCCGTATCTAACTCTGAGCAGCCACCAATTTATGGTGTAGGGGGTGGGCTATTTATAGCCACTGGGCAACCCGACCGGATTTGTCCGAAATGACCCTGAGTCACTAAGGAACTGACACGTGTCGCAACGGTCATATTTCAAACACACGCGGCAGCTTGACTTGGGCTACAAGTAAAGCTGACTTATCCGACTCTGGATAAGATTTGCTCTCATTGTCTTTGCTCGAAGACATAGGATGCACTTACAATCTCCCCCAGTTTGCTCAAAGAGGGACTACTACCTGTGTTATCCTGCAATTCTCACAAACACATTTGTCCCTCAACCAGGTTTGTCGTCAATACTCCAAAACCAACTATGGGTGGCACTAGATGCACTTACAATCTCCCCCTTTTTGGTGATTGATGACAAACTGGTTGAAGTTTTCAACAGGGATAAAAGTATGTGAAATTGTAAGGATTGAGGCATTGTCTTCATAAGTGGCAAAAGGCTCCCCCTGAAGATGTGCATATAAATGTTTTGCGTTGGAATGCAAATGCACATGACATGTTGTACTTGTGGAGATCCTCTTCACCATATGAAGACAATACATCATGCATGAACAGATATACAGAAAAAATGACATGCATAATGAAAAATGGACGTCTGCGGAATGAGTTCATGCGGGATTTATCATCGCAAATGCGGAATTTATCGTCGCACACACAGAATAGCAGAAAAAGTAGCAGACGACCATCAAGTTTAAGTGTTACAACTCAAAGAACCAAATGTATCAAAACGAGAGTTGTAAGCACTAGGAAAAACGTATAGCAACCACCCATAAGGACCCGCTTGAAGACTATCAACATATACTTCTCCCCCTTTTGTCAGTAAGGACCAAAAAGGTTTGAAGACATAGTCGCTACTCGTTCCCATGAGGAGTAGGTGAAGCAGCAGGGTCATCGTTGAGGTTTGGTGGTGCAGAAGAACTTGGTGCAGTGTCGACACGCACTAAGGTTGGAGGTGGTGAGGTTGCATCATCTGTGTCATCCAAGACTCTGGCATTCACAGTTGCTGCGGAGGAGGAGTACTCTGAATCTTCAAGAGACGGGGTAGAACGTAAGATAGCATTCCTTGGAGGAGTGGAGTCGAACATGAATCTCTCAGTGAAGCCATCGTCTTGAAGATCAGCTTCAGCACTTAGCAATGTCAGACTCTTCCAGGACCTCCGACAGGTTTCATGAGTGACAAAGGCATTCTTGGTAGCAAGATTGCGAATGTGATTAACATCCACCAAGAGGCTTTGCATTTAATGCTTCATCCAGTAATGATGCTTGTCATGCTTTTGATGCAAGGCCACGAGAAGCTCTCGGTCATTGAGCACACGAGAGCACTTCCGAGGCCTTGGAGCAATGGTGCTTTCAGTGGCTTCAGGGCGTGCACGGCGAGTGTTGCCGGCCAGTGGATAAACACGAGAAGCAGCCTGAATACCTTCAACATGTTGGGAAAAGCTCTGATGATCTACGTTGTGAAGATATAGTGCTTCCTTGGCAGGCTCTCGGTAAATGGTTTCAATGGACATATCAACCTCTGGTAAAAATATGAGATGGTTACGAGCAAAGGTCTGATAGTCAATGGTAGAGTGGAGCTTGATCAGACGCATAATCCAAGGAGCATAGAATTTTAGACCAAAAATGTCAGACCCAGATGCAGCAAACTGGCGAATGAAGAAATCTTGAGTATTGAAGCTTTTGCCATTTAGAATGTAGAAGACCAATGTCTTCATTGCACCTTCAAGCTTTGCTGAGGAGGAATGCCCTTTGATTGGCCATAAGTTTGCCTAATGATATAATAGATAGTGCGGGGCAGATACTCTAGGTCTTCAACAAGGAATTCCTTGGGATACTCAGCATCCTGGGGCAGTGGCTTCATCATACTAAGAATCTGGCTCATGTTGGGCTCTGGCTTCTGAAAGATGCTTTCCAGTGCATCGCGGTGAAGCTGACAACCAGGTTCATACAATTCTCCTGGAGTGGAGAGGCCGGTAAGCTCAATGAGATCAAATGCTTTGGCTTCATGATGAACGTTGCCCGTCATCCACTCAAGGACCCTTGTGGTTGTATCCCTGTTGTAGCCGCGAATGTGGAGGGTTGCATAGAATTGCAAGAGAATCTCTTCATTCCAATGTTCCTTGTCGGTGACAAACTGCAGAAGGCCAGCATCACGAAAGCAGTCTAGGGCTTCTTCTAGGCAGGGCAGACCAGCAATGGCTTCAGTGTCTAGACACATATGAGGAAATATGTGCTCCTGATTGTATAGAATACAGGAGTAGTAGCTGCACTGCTGATAGCTCTAGAACCAATCTGATGATATTCTTGGCTTGGAATATGGGTTCTTGCCAGTATCGAAGAAGGTGTTGTGTGCAATGAAGCCGTTGATATTGAATGAGCCTGGTGCCGATGCAGTACCTGGGAACCTTGGCAGCCTTGGTTTTGGCTTCTAAAACTGAGGCCTATGCTCCACATGGTAGTCAAATTGTGGTCCAGGAGTAGGCGGAGGAACCAGAATTGGCCATCTGACAAGAACAAGTTCTCCTTGATAGAATGCATGCTCAATAGTGTGTGGCCTTGGTGGAAGTACAGGAGTAGAGGCATTGGCAGAGGCGTCAGGCTGCACATTGGATGTAGGTGCAGCATTGGCTTCATTTGCAGTGTTGACTTGAGGCGCCACATTGGCTTCAGTCATGACAATGTCATTGGCTTCAGTGGCGTTGTTGGTGGCCGCCTCAGTATTCTCAACCTCCACTTGAGGAGCTGGAGGGTCGGGCACAGATACGTTCTCCTCGAGAAGAATTTCTTGGGTGGTAGGGGGAGTTGCAACATGCTCTTCTTCTTGTCTTTCATCGGCTGCTACAGCCGGAATCTCTTTAGAAGCATTAGCTTCATACATGGGAACCGTCACAGAAGGATTGTCTTCAGGAAACACTTGACGTGCCACTGAGCTGGACTGATGTGAATCCTCTTCTGTGATGGTTGTCATGGAGACAGAGGGCTTGAGACCTTTACGAAGCCGTTGAAACATGGGTGATGCTTTTGGCGAAGGGGTTGTCTCCATGTAATTATCATCATTCACCAACGGATAGGTGGCTTGTGCTGGTGAAGGACGGGGAGTACTTTGTGAATCTTGACTTGGAGTTTCTGGTTGGGGGTGATCAGCCCATGAGGCATCCTGTGTGATTGGCGTCAAAGGACGACCAATACTGATGTGTTTGCTGTTCGTGTGAACAGGCGATGATACTGTGGGGTGCTGAATCTGAGGAAGGACTTCATCATCTTCTACATTGTCGTGAGGACCAATGTCTTCAGTCGCGATGGGGTCAACGACTGGAACTTCTTGAGTCTCAGGAGCCTCTGTGGAAGCAGGCTCATGAACAATCAACTGAAGCTCTTGATTTTCAGATGGAGGGGGAGCAAAAGCAATGGGTTCAACAACAAGGGGCTCTTTGGGAGCAGCCCGATCTCTCTTCTTGGTTTTTCTCTTCTTTGGGGGGGTGGGTGCATCATCAGTATTACGCTTGATTTTGCACTTTCTTGCTTCGGCTTCAGCTGCCTTGGTTTTTTGCTGATCTGAAGCCACTGTGGAGACCTTAGGCTTTGAGCCTGTCATGATGGCTAGGAAGACAATGTGAGGTTCTTCCCACCTTGGAGCTTCAGTGGGGGCCATAGTAGACTTATTCTTTTGCTTGGCAGCCATGTTGGGGTCAATGCTAGGACGCCCAAGTGCCTTGCGCTTTTCAGCTTCGTTGTAAGCCTAAACACACTTGGCAGCAAGATTCTTCATGCGTTCTCTTGAGCCTTTGGCTTCCTCACGTTTCTTGCGAAACGCCTCCTTGAGGTCATTGAGCATCACCTTGAATTTCTGGACATCAACCACACTCAGCTTGGCCACATGCTTCTTGAACTGTTCCTTCTCAAAATCAATCTTGTGTTTCAGTTCAACAATTCACTGAGCCAGAGCCAGCTCAGGAGCAATCGCGCCTTGGAAGGTGACGATGATGCCAATGGGGAGTTGAAGATCATCAAAGCTGAGATCTTGATTGTCAAACAATTCATCAATGAAATTGTGCAAGATATTCACATCGAAGAGGGGCAGATCATTAAAGATCTCCACCTCTTGCTTGCTCTTGATCAGCTGCTCAAGAGCATCCTCACCAAATTCTTCATCTGAAGACAAATCAATGGCTTCGAATTCGTTCCTCAAAACGGCAGCTGGTGTTAGTGCTTGACTGTGTCTCTGTACAGGTTTCTTCTGTGGCTTCTCACGCTTCTTGGAGGTGCGAGAGAGATCTTCAGAGGTGTTACTGGGAGAAGGAGGGGCAGTTTCCAATGGCTTCACTCGAGAAGCTTTTGGAGCAGTAGATGATTTTAAATCTTTAGCTTTCTTCTGCTTCTGCGGCTTTGGAGTAGGAGCTGGAGCCTCATCAGAGTCAGCACCATCATCAGAATGATCCACTTTTGCACCTTGGACAGCAATGTGTGTGATGAGGCCTGCAAGGTTGTAGAAGGGGCCGATCCTGTTCTCATTGGCTTCACGGGTGCCATCTTCCTGTGGAGAGGACGGACCAGGGTTGAAGTCAAGTCTGAAAGCATTTTTGTTCTGAACAGCAGAATCTTTGGCGAACTGGTAATTCCACTTGAAGAGATGATCTTCACGACACCACACCAGAGAAGAAGGGTCGGCATTCTCTGGCTCTGGTCCGCGAACCATGCAAGGATAGAAGCCTTGCTCAATGGCTTCAGTCTGGGACCTGGGTTGAAGATTTTTGTACATAATATCTCCCCAGGGTCGCTTGATGGCATTCTTCTCAGCATATTCTTGAGTGACAAAACGGTACTTGAACCATTCCTCAGCCCAGTATCTTCGAATCCATTGGATTCGATTCTTGCATTCGGTATAGGTTTCCTCTGGGTCTGTTTTGTATAGTTCGTGCAAATCTGGAGGCAAATCCTTTGAAGTGTTCCCATGGCGCTTCCTGCCACCCTTTCTTACTGGTTTCTCAGTAGCCATGAAGTTTAACCTGAAGGGCTTCAGAACTTGCAAAGGCTTCTTGCGGCTAGTCAGACAAGAACTTTCTTCAGGAGAGTTTATATGATTCTGTAAGAACTCTACAAACGAATGCAGACTATGAGAACCAAGGGATTCTCCCACGGACATGTACCTGTGACAGCATTAGAGATGCGAGGGAAGGGGAAGAGGTCATATGCATTCTGAGAGGATTTTGAAGATAAATCAGTTTGAAGACATTGACCTCATATCACGAAGACATTCACTTATTTGATGAGAGTTGGTTCTAGATTTGTACGAATCCAAGAATAAGTACAAGTGAGGAATCTAACTTGTAGTGAAGCATAAGTGAATAGACTAGGCTCAGTATGAGATGCAGAGAAAAATATATCCAACTTTGGAGAGGTAGAAACTACTTTTGGTAAGGAGGGATGAATCTATCAGATCAAAAAGACGGTAAAAAGAGAGTTTTAATTAACATTGGAAGAACTGCTAGACGGAGGGGAAGTTGAGGCCGAGCAGTTCAATCTCCTGTGCCCTAACTTTGCGACGAGAGACAGCTACGGCGGCGGCGGAGAAGATGAAGTCCGCAGCCGGCGTGAGGACGGCGTCGGAGAAGTCGCGGCAGCTAAGCGCTTCGTCGCCGGTGTCGTCGAGTGCTAGCGGTGGCGCTAGGGTTTTCGGGAGGTGGCAAGGTGGAAGAAGAATTTTTGACTGTGATGGGATGTGTATTTATAAGGAAAGGGACAGCACAGCGTAATTACGCAGGTGCCCCTGGCGATTCGCATTTGAATGACATGTGGCGTGCATGCAACTCCTTGGTAGTTGTTCCATGTTCCCACGCATGCCTGGATTGTCGGGGCGGTCGTTCCGAATTCTTTGGATTTCCGGTAATAAAGATAGAGCATTTAAAACAGACATAAATGTTTGTCAGATTGACTTCAGCTGACAAGGTTCAGTGAAGACAATCGACAGTTTTCAATAGAATGCATATGATTTGGACAGATAGAGTTGAGGTAGAAGCATAGATAGGTTAGGGTCCGATCACATTCACTTAGATCAAAAGATTCAACACGAAGTCATAGCTATAAGTGAATGTTGTGGAGGACAGAACACAAGTAGTATACAACTAGTTTAAGGCTAAATCAACCATATGAAGATAAACTTGAATACAAGTCAGGGATGAAGACGAATCAGTTATGAAGACTATGCAAACACAACGCCCAGAGAAACACTTCAAACAAAAGTTTGGTGGTGGCGTTACCCACCGTATAGGAAGTATTAGACCCAGACACGACGCACAATTATCGTGGCACTCTGAAGTCAAATTCCGCATTAATGTATTCACACTTAGAGTGTATGTCTTCATTGATTGAAGATATACGTTACTTTGTGTTTTGCACATCTAAGTCATCAAAATGCATAAGTGTTAGGATGTGTGTCCCATTCATAGGACATTTGAGGATTCCAAGATATTTAGCTCACACCGCAACTTGCAAAACCTTTTCTCATCCAAGGGCTTTGTGAAGATATCAGCCAATTGCTCTTCAATGTTGACGTAATGATATCAATATCTTCCTTCATAACATGATCTCTGAGAAAGTGATGACGAATTTCAATGTGATTTGTCTTCGAGTGCGGAACTGGGTTGTTGGCAATCTTGATGGCACTCTCATTGTCGCAATAGAGAGGCACATTCTTCAGATGGATACCATAGTCCTTGAGAGTTTGCTTCATCTAGAGAAGCTGAGCACAGCAAGATCCAGCAGCAATGTATTCGGATTCAGCAGTGGAGAGAGATACACAGTTCTGCTCCTTTGAAGACCAACAGACAAGAGATCATCCCAGAAAGTGACATGTGCCTAATGTGAACTTGCGATCAACCTTGTCACCAGCATAATCACCATCTGAGAATCCAACTAGATCAAACTCTGAGCCCTTTGGATACCATAATCCTAGTGTTGGGGTGTAAGCCAAATATCGAATAATTCGCTTCACAGCTAAGTGATGCGATTCCTTTGGTGCCGCTTGGAATCGGGCACACATGCAAACACTAAGCATTATATCTGGCCTAGATGCACATAAGTAAAGCAAAGAACCAATCATGGAGCGGTATACCTTTTGGTCGAACTATTTACCATTGTCGTTGGGACCTAGATGACTTTTGGTTGGCATTGGCGTCGTGTAACCTTTGCAGTCTTGCATTCCAAACTTCTTCAGGCAATCTTTGAGATATTTTTCTTGAGATATGAAGATACCATTGTGTTCTTGACGAATTTGGAGACCAAGAAAGAACTTCAGTTCACCCATCATGGACATCTGATATTGCTCTTGCATCATGTGACCAAACTCATCACTGTACTTCTTGTTGGTGCAGCCGAAGATAATGTCATCCACATAGATTTGGCACACAAACAGTTCACCATCATATGTCTTCGTGAAGAGTGTAGGATCCAGTGAACCAGGTTTGAAGCCTTTGCTCTTCAGGAAGTCTTTGAGCGTGTCATACCAAGCACGAGGGGCTTCTTTGAGGCCGTACAGTGCCTTGTTGAGCTTGTATACCATATCAGGATGTTTTGGATCTTCAAAGCCAGGAGGTTGTGCAACATATACTTCTTCTTCTATCTTTCCATTGAGAAAAGCACTCTTCACATCCATTTGATACAGGAGGATGTTGTGATGATTTGCATAGGCTAGCAGAATGCGAATGGCTTCAAGCCTTGCCACAGGAGCAAAAGTTTCATCGAAGTCAATTCCTTCTACTTGAGTGTAGCCTTGTGCAACGAGACGAGCTTTGTTTCTGACCACTTGAACATGTTCATCTTGCTTGTTGCGATATATCCATTTGGTGCCAATGATATTATGCTTACGAGGATTAGGACACTTGACCAGTACCCATACATTATTCAGCTTGAATTGTTGAAGCTCTTCTTGCATAGCTTGAATCCATTCAGGTTCCATGAAGGCTTCGGTGACTTTCTTGGGTTCTGAGATTGAGACGAATGCAAAATGTCCACAGAAATTGATGAGCTGTGTTGCTCTTTGTGTGGCTCTTGAACGAGTGAGCGGACCAGGTGCATTGAGGCTATCAATCATCTTCTCAATTTGTACTTCATTTGCAACACGACGATGAGCAGGACAAAGATTTTGTTCATTCTGATCATTGTCATCATTTGGAGGATTATCTTCAGGATGAGCATTGTCTTCAGGTTGAGTGGAAGCGGAAACGATCAGTTCTTCTTTAGTCTGATTCTCAGAGGGTATGATTTCTCCAGTTCCCATTTGCTTGATTGACTCGCTAGGGGATAATTCATCTAGCACATTTGGCAGGTGCTCTCTTTGCGAGTCGTTAGTCTCATCGAACCACACATCCATAGTTTCAACCACTTTATAGTGAAAGAGGTTGAAGACTCTGTAGGAGTGCGAATCCTTTTCGTAACCAAGCATAAAACCTTCATGTGCTTTCTGTGCAAATTTGGAAGTGTGATGTGGATCCTTGGTCCAGCACTTAGCACCAAATACTCTAAAGTAACTTACATTTGGCTTCTTACCAATTAGGAGCTCATAGGAGGTTTTCTTCAGAAGCTTGTGAAGATAAACACGGTTGATGACATGGCATGCAGTATCAATGGCTTCAGGACAAAACTTCCATGGAGTCTTGTACTCATCAAGCATCGTTCGTGCCATCTCAATAAGAGTTCTGTTCGTGGCAGAGAACTCATGAGTGATACCCATGGTATCCAGGTAGAGGTCGAGGCTGGTGTTCTTGAACTCAGTGCCGTTGTCGCTTCTGATGTGCTTGATCTTGACACCATAGTTCGTCATAGCACGGTTGGCAAAGCGTCTGAAGACATCCTGCACTTCAGTTTTGTAGAGGATTATATGCACCCATGTGTCTCGAGAGTAATCATCAACAATGGCGAAGCCATAGAGGCAAGCAGTAGCATTGAGAGTGGAGGAGTGAGTAGGGCCAAATAAGTCCATGTGCAGCAGCTCGAAGGGTTGAGATGTGGTCATGATTGTCTTCGAGGGATGCTTGGCTCTTGTCATCTTTCTGGCTTCACAGGCGCCACACAGATGATCCTTCTTGAACTTGACGCCTTCGATGCCCACAACATGCTTCTTCTTCGCGAGAGTGTGCAAGTTCCTCATGCCAACATGCCCTAGCCTTCTATGCCAAAGCCAGCATTCTGAAGCTTTTGCAAGAAGACATACGTACATCTATGGTCCTGCTGAGAAATCTACCATATACAGATCATCTTTTTGATATCCTTCAAAGACTAGAGACTTGTCAGATTCCATTAGTACAAGGCAGCAATATTTTCCAAATAGCACAATCATGTTTAAGTCAATAAGCATTGAGACAGACATTAAGTTGAAACCAAGGGATTCAACAAGCATCACTTTATCCATGTGTTGATCCCTTGATATTGCAACTCTACCTAGACCCAATACCTTGCTTTTACCAGTGTCAGCAAATGTGATGTGGCTCCTGTCTGATGGACGTAGCGTTGAATCCATCAGAAGACTTCGATCGCCAGTCATGTGATTAGTGCATCCACTGTCCATAATCCATTCTGAAGCACGAGGTGTCGTAGCCTACAGTGCAGTTTGGGGGATAGGCTTCACCAAGCAAGTTGTGAAGCAGAAACATTTAACGAACAAGTGGATCGTGGAAATTCAGGTCTTGGTTAGGATAGTTAGGATGAGTATCAAGAAAATCTGGAGTGAAATACATAGTAATAAAATTTAGGCATTTTATATTGTGCCCAACAAGATTTTTAAGGTCTCCAGCATTAGCTTCGAATGCTTTTGATTTCTGGCTGGAGACCTTTCCCTGCAAAAGAGAGTTAAGTTTTCTTAACCACCCACATCTTCAGAGGCGGCTTAGAAGCAATGAGTCTAAGTGTAGCATCTAAGAACTTCGGCTTTGGAGCCCTAGTAAATAGCCTTGCAGGGGGTGAATAATACACATATGAATAAGTAGAAAAGTTCTTGGTTCTATGAACATAGCGGTTTAATGAAACACACTCATATTCATGGGTCTGAGTATGATTTCCCTGCAAAACATTGACGTTAGGGTGACTCAGATGAGTCCTCGGTCTGTATGAGGCTTTTGGTACATATGAAGCCTTTGGTAAGGGGTTTGTCTTCTTCATAGGTGGTGTCAAGATGACATTCACCAGAAGATTCTCAAGGCAACTCTTGGGTACCCATATCTTCATCATAGGTGACCCATTCCTGCAGTTACTACCAATATACCTGGCAAACACTTTGTCATTCTGATTCTTAAACAATTTATAGTTTGCATCAAAGGATTCATCAATGATAATAGGGTTAGCACAAGTGAAACCAGATAAGGTGGATGGATCTACTGGAGGTTCTTTTGCAACAACCCAAGTGGTTTTGGGGTACTGCTCAGGCTTCCAGTATGACCCATCAACATTCATTTTTCTTTCAAACCCAACACCCTGTTTTCTAGGGTTTCGGTTCAGGATCTGCGTTTTGAGGACATCACATAATGTCTGATGCCCTTTGAGGCTTTTGTACATCCCTGTCTCGAGCAGTGTCTTCAACCTGGCATTCTCATCAGCAATAATAGTGGTATCCTCAACAGAGGGGTTAGTTACCACATCAGCAGTAGAAGATATTGCAACGGGAGTAGCAGTAGAACATTCAGCAACAGAGGCAGCATTATCACGCTCAATGCATTTTAGACATGGTGGTTCAAATCCTTCCTAAGCGGGACTGATCTGTTGAGCGCGAAGTGACTCGTTCTCTTTTTGAAGATCTTCATGATCCGATCTCAATTTCTCAAGTTCCTGCTTCCTTTGAAGATAATCATAGGAGAGCTTTTCATGAGATGTTGAGAGCGTTTCATGACGACCTTCAAGTTCCTGGTACTTAACATGAAGATTTTTTATGTCTTCAATTAAGGACTGAGTCTTAGTCATTTCTGTGTCCAACAGGTCATCGCTTTTGTCTAACAGTTTTTGAATATGTTCCATAGCATTCTGTTGTTCAGTTGCAATTTTAGCAAGTGTTTTGTAACTAGGTTTAAAATCAACAGAGGTTACCTTGACACTACGTGCCATGAGGCAGTAGTTTTGATCTGATGGATCGGGTTCGAAGGACATCGTTTTAAGAGATTCTTTGAACTCACAAAACCATGGGTCTTGACGGGTTCGATTGCCCTCATAGACATCAGAAATTCGGTCCCAGATAAGCTTCACATTATAAAGATGCTTGACGCGCCTGAACTCGTCAATGGATAGACATGAGCATATAATATCCTTAACCGTGATATCCAGATGAGTGTACTTTTGAATGTCGTCAGCATTCGCCATCTTGCATAAATCTGTGAGACCAATTTCTGTGACAGTCCAAAGTTCACTGTTCATGGTGAGAAGACGCTTCTTAATCATTGCTTTCTATTTGGGATAATCTCGACCATTGAAGACAGGGCACGCAGCGGAGACATTGATTATCCCTGCAGTCGACATAGCTAAAACTCCAGGTGGTTAAACCGAATCACACTGAACAAGGGAGTACCTCGCTCTGATACCAATTGAAAGGGCTAGTTATCAACTAGAGGGGGGTGAATAGGCGATTTTTATGAACGTCTTCAAAACATGGGAGTTTCAAAGAAAAACACTAGAAACAACACTATTCGTATGTAGCGGAAGGTAGACTACACTAGACAAGCCATAGTCAAGTATTCAATGAAGTGAAAGCACAAAGACTATTAACAGCTAGGTAGAAAGGATCGGGATGGAAGATAGTATGAAGCCAATCAGAACAGATAGTCACACAGTGAGTCAAACAGATAATGCAAGCATGCAATGACTTCACAAAGACAAACGGTAAGTAAAGAGAAGTAAGAGATGGAACCAGTGGCTTCAGAGGGATAGGGATTTGTTGGACCAGTTCCAGTTGCTGTGACAACTGTACGTCTAGTTAGGGAGGCTGAGATTCAACTCAGAAGACCGCGTCTTCACCTTATTCCCCTTGAGCTAAGGACACTTAGTCCCCGCCCAATCACTCTGGTAAGTCTTCGAGGTAGACTTCCCAACCTTCACAGACTTTGTTCACCGGCAATCCACAATGACTCTTGGATGCTCAGAACATGACGCCTAACCGGCTGGAGGATTCACAGTCCTCAAGTGTAAGAAGTCTTCAGATCACGCGGACAGAAAGACTTCAGTGATGCCAAACACTCTTTGGGCTCTGGGTGGTTTGGCCTTGGTCCTCGCAAGGATTCTCTCTCTCAAAGGCTTCGGAGGTGGGTTGCTCTCAAACGACAAAAGCCGTATCTAACTCTAAGCAGCCACCAATTTATGGTGTAGGGGGTGGGCTATTTATAGCCACTGGGCAACCCGACCTGATTTGTCCGAAATGACCCTGAGTCACTAAGGAACTGACATGTGTCGCAACGGTCAGATTTCAAACACACGCGACAGCTTGACTTGGGCTACAAGTAAAGCTGACTTATCCGACTCTGGATAAGAATTGCTCTCATTGTCTTCGCTCGAAGACATAGGATTTGGTTGAGCATCACTTCGGTCACTCTGACTTTGTTCACTTGGACCCCACTTAACAGTGCGGTGGTTCCTATGACTCAACAAAGAAAAAAAGGAAACAACGAAACAACTAAGTCTTCGCGCTCCATAGTCTTCACTCAATGTCTTCTCGTGTCATAGTCTTCAATGTGAATATCTTCACAGACCACCATTGTCTTCAATGTCTTCACACATTTTTAGGGGTCATCTCCGGTAGGTAAACCGAATCAGAGAGGGACTACTACCTGTGTTATCCTGCAATTCTCACAAACACGTTAGTCCCTCAACCAGGTTTGTCGTCAATACTCCAAAACCAACTAGGGGTGGCACTAGATGCACTTACAACACCAACACCATCCCAAGAGTGGGGTTGGGCATTATTAATGTGCCATTATGAACAAATCTCCAATTATGAAACGATGGTGGTGCATCCATCCCGACTCATCAGACTCCCTATGGTCAAAGCTAAATATTTCCACTGCATGTCCACCACTCAACGCCTTCGCGAGGGGCGGGTCTTAATTTTGAAAATCCATAATTAAAGTATGCGATGAATTTCGAAGCTTCATCAAATTCTTGGTTAGTTCGGTCACCTCGGTGGACTTTAGCCTCGAGTGGTAGGGGAGGCCCTCCTCTGTCATGCTTCTCGTATTTTGTTTTGTTACTGTTCCAACCAACCGGTCTCCATTTCGGAGCTTGCAGCGAATAACTGTGACCTTGGCCTACCTCTGGCTTTGTCCACTACAGGGTTGGCGAATTGGAAGGATCTTACTACCCTTTTTCCATGCTCTTGGAGACCGGGATCAAATCTTGTGGCCTCACTCTCCCTCTAGACATTTTCTGTTAAATCTCTACTTGAATCTTATATAGGGGCGCCATTCTAATCGTTTAGGGACTTGTGGCGGCCAAAAATTCCCCTTAAAATTAAGACTTCTCTTTGGCTGGCAATCATACATCGCCTCCCTCCTAGCGATCAAATCATCAAAAGACAGAGCAAGGTAGCTCCATGTTGTTCTCTTTTTGTGGAGGATGAAAGCTCAAAACACATTCTTTTTATCTGTGACCTCGCCAGATTTGGCAGGAGTTGCCTTTCGATCGTTGTTGAACGTAAGCTGGAGCCCGAAAAGGTTTGATAGTCTTTTCAACTTTTTTTACGAGACCTTCTGGGATAGTTTATTCGTGTGTTTCGGTCAGCTTCCGGTGCTTTCTACTGGTCCTCTTGGACGACTCACAATAAGTTTACCATTGAACATATGTTCCTTAAACGTCATGCCGACTGCTTGTTTAAAATGGTTGCCCTTGTTAAGTAGTGCAAACCTCTTGCTAAGGTTGTTGGCATTGACACCTTTGCCATGACTGTAACCAATATATGTGCCTCTGACATCGCCTTATGCCCACCGTCTACACCAACTAGACCATAGCTTCTTTCTATTTTGTTGTTCTTTAGGAGTTCATAGATATGTATTCTGTGTGTAAGTTTTGATCGGTCGATCCAATGCAACTCAAATTAATCTTCGCATGAGGATGATGCGGAAAGACATAGGCATGTTTATATATACGGAGTTACAGTTCAATTAATCTTCACATATTATACAGTGTATACTATGTCTAGTTTTCTGTACGGAGATGATAAAATATATTTTTTTGAAATAATGATGTTTTATAAGGAGAATAAATTAGTGGCATTGATATTTAAAATAAAAAGTCAAATAAGGAAAAAAAAATCCCACATAATTTATACAGAAATTGCACTTTTTAATAATATGCAAGAAGTGCAATTTCACAACAAAAAATTTCCTAATAAGAACAAATGAATTAGTGGCACATGTATTACCCTTAAATAAAATAATAATATTTTCTAAGAAAGAATTAATCAGTGACATTAATATTACCCTTCTAGCAGAAACAAAATGAAAAAATGACAAAATTTGCAAACAACAAACACAGAATTACACTTAAAGAAGAAGGAAAATAAAATAAAAACCTCTCCCTCTGTCCCATATATAAGAGCGTTTTTTACGCTAGTGTAGTGTCAAAAACGCTCTTATATTAAGGGACGGAGGGAGTAAAATAGAATCAAAATAATGAAATTTTCTATGCAAGAATGAATAGGTGGCAATGGTATTACACTTCTGGAAGAAAGAAAGTGGAAAATATGAAGAAACAAATTGCACACAGTTTACACATAAGTTGCACTTAAAAAACAAAGAAAATAAAAAAAAATAGAATCAAAATAATGAAGTTTTCTATGAGAGAATGAATTGGTGGCATTAGTATTACCCTTTAAAAATGAAAAATAAAACCATGACAAAATTTTCACACAATTTACACAGAAATTGCATTTCTTATAATATGCAATAATCATCATATAATAGTAAAATTTCAAAAAATAATAAGTTTCCTTGAATTAGTGGTATTGCTATTGCTATTGCTATTTAAGAATAAAGGAATATAGAAAAATTAAAATAAATAGTGATAGTATTTGCACACAATGTGCATATAAATTGCATTTTTTAATATGCAAGAATAAGAATATCATCGTGGAATTCCGCCAAAAAAAAAGTTTCCCAAGAAGAAATGAATTAGCATTCCTTTAAAGAAGAAAGAAAATGAAATAAAAACAAAAAATATGTAGAAATGAAGTTTATAAAGTATAGTAAATTATTTGCATGGATATTAACCCTTAAAAATAAAGGGAAAAACTTTTTAAAACAACTTGAACTTTGTACTGTAATTGCACTTTCTTTTAATACGTAAGAAATAAGCATATAACAGCAATTTTCACACACTAATATAACTTAGACACACTCTGTATGATACTTGCGTGTTTACATTTACACTCATCCAACATCCCAAAACTACCCATAAAATTACCAACTAAAATAGAAGAAAAAACCCATAAGCGACAACGCATACGAACAAGCCTATAAGAAATCGTGTAACGGGCTTCAGCGCAATAAGGAACGACCGAGCCGAAACAGTGGTCAACCGGAACATTTCAGCCCAAAACATGACAGTATACAAAAAGAAAAGAAGAAACAAGGAGGAGCACGCATCTTGGAGCAGCAATCAGTGGTAAAAAAGTCGACTGACCCTAATAAGAAAATCAGTCAACTTACATCTAGCTAAAGTGCTAATTTATCTGGTTCAGAGATTGATCACCTGGAAATCGTTGATGAGTGAGCCACAGCCAATAATCTCACCGTTCACGTCACATAACAGAGCAGTACAATGCAGCTACAACCTCACACACTACACGAAGCGAGTCTGAAAGAACAATACTGTTACACTCACTACAGGGACACGAAATCCCCCGAAATCACACCACAGCCGAAGACCCCTACGCGCGCCTCAGAATCCTACGGTGTCATTAGACCATCTGCTATCCCTCGCCGACGACGCCGTGTTCGCCCGGTACGCGCCGGACCGTTGGTTGGCGTTGCCCACGTACTGGCGCACCGGGTCGTTGCTGGGGGCGGGCATGGGCGCGCCGACCACCACGTACTGCTGCACCACCAGCACCGACACCGCCATGGAGAAGTCGGACGACACGAGCATGTCGCCGATGGGCCCCAGCTCCGGCGACTCCATCCAGTCCTCCAGCGCCGCCGTCATCGGCGACCCGGCCTCGCCGGGGCGCCGCCCCACGATGTACAGCTCGTGCGCGCTGTTGTCCATGCCCCGGATGGCGGCCACCGTCTCCTCGCTGTTGGCCACCGACCTGTCCAAGTACGTGATGGTGGGGTTGCCGTGGTTGCGCGCGCGGAACTCGCCCAGGTACTCCTCGTCCATCTGCAGCTCGCTCTTGCCCTCCGTGCTCGCGCTCATCGGCGCCCCGCGCGGGTCCATGCCGCCCGACGCCGCCGACCGGTAGGAGGCCTCGGAGAAGGACCGGGCCGCCGCCCGGTAGTCAGGCGAGAGGAACCGCAAGATGGTGAGGGAGACACCGGGGTTCTCGACCATCCGCCACGCGTACGCGAGCGCCTCGCGGTCGTCGGGCCCGCCGAAGAAGAAGAGCGCCACGCGGTGCTCCGTCGCCATGCGCGCCGCGGCGGCGCTCAGGCCGCGGTCCACGAGGATGGCCACCGAGCATGGGGAGGTTGCCAGGAGGCTCTCGTTGAATAATTTAATGGAGGGGTTGATGGGCTCCATGCCGCCGTCCACCGTCTGCTGCTTGTGGAAAGGGATCACGATGAGCGACACGTGTTTGTCCTCGGCCAGCACCGACACGTCGTCGTGCATGGTCTGGTATGGCGACACCGCCGCCAGCGTCTGGATGGACACGCCTCCTGTGTATATATGTTGTCATCTTCATTACTCATCCTATACAAGTATAAATTTTTAATGGAGTTTTCAATTGGCAGCTGTGTGCACTGACCCGTCAGTCTCTCGTAGTTCTCAAAGGCGTTGAAGATGTGCTCCGTGGTGGCGGGCAAGGCGGAGGACGAGCTTGTCCGGCTGGAGGTGGAGGCAGCCGCGGCGGCGAGCATGTTGGAGGCCCGGCCGGTGAGCTCGATGATGTGGAGCGCGTAGATGAAGATGGGGGAGCGCTTGGACGGGTTGGAGAGCTCAAGCAGCGACAGCACGGACGGCACGTTGCGGGTGGTGTGCACGCAGGCCAGCATGCGGAGCTCGCTGTCGTGCCGGATGCGCTGCAGGTTCCGCCGCTTGTAGCCGACGAGGCGCCGCGACGGCCGGTACACGCCCGTCACCACCGGCGTCACCAGCGACGTCATCGCCACCGACACCAGCACCAGCACCGCGAACGACTCGTCGTCCAGCACCTGCTTGTCCCTCCCGATGTTGAGCACGATCATCTCCACCAGCCCCCTGGTGTTCATGAGGAAGCCGAGGGCGATGCCCTCGCGGAATGGCATGGCGTAGAGCGCCGCGATGATGATGGTGCCCATGATCTTGGCGAAGCTGGCCATGACGAACACGAGCACGAGCAGGCCGACGGTGACGGGGTCGCGTATCATGCGCACGTTGGTGCGGAGGCCGCTCATGGCGAAGAAGAGCGGGAGGAGGAGGCCGGTGACGAAGTCCTCGAGCTTCTCGATCAGCGTCACGCCTAGCGGTGCGCTTGGGATGACCAGCCCGTAGACGAAGGCGCCGAAGACGGAGTGGATGCCGATGGCGTCGGTACACGCGCCGGCGATCATGACGCCCGTGAGAATGAGGGTGATCTGCGCGTTGCTGACGTCGTCGCCCTCGGGGATGCTGCGGATGATCCGCCACATCAAGGGGCGCACGGCGTAGAAGCAGAAGAGCACGAAGGTGACCCCGGCGAGGAGCACCCAAAGTGAGGACAGCGCGGTGCTGTCCACCTCCGAAATGGAGATGGCAAGCGCGAGCAGGATCCAGGCGCACATGTCGTTGACGATGGCGGCGGACATGGCGGTGCGGCCGAGCTCCGAGTTGAGCAGCTTGATCTCGGCGAGGATGCGGGCGAGCACGGGGAAGGCCGTGACGGAGAGGGCGACGCCGAGGAAGAGCAGGAAGGAGGTCTGGTGCACGTTCCGGGACACCTGGTGCCGGAAAATGAAGGAGGTGGCGATGCCCATGCAGAAGGGCAGCGCCATGCCGGCCATGGCGACAAACACCGCCTTATCCCCGGACCGGCGGATGACGTCGACGTCCATCTCCAGGCCGACGAGGAAGAGGAAGAAGAGCAGCCCCAGGTGCGCCACCGTCTCGAGCGTGAGCAGGCTGCGCACGGGGAACACCAGGCTGGCCCACAGCTCGCTCTGCCCGATCATGGACGGGCCCAGCACGACGCCGGCGAGGATCTCAGCGATGACGCGCGGCTGGCGGAAGGGCCGGAGGAGGAGGACGAGGAGGCGGGTGGTGATGACGATGACGGCCACCTGGACGATGAAGAGCGGGAGGGAGAACTCGAGCGGGTTCACGCCGTCGCCCTGCCACATGCCGTTGGTGGTCATCATCATGGGCGAATAGCACACCACCGGGTTGAACGCCTTTGTGGCCGTCGACGCATTGCTGTTCTGCGTCGTGGTGTTCACGGCAACGACGTCGACGTTCAGGGGCGCGACGGTGGAGGCCATCCTGGCGCATAGCACGGGCCGGGGGCGCTAGCTGATGCTGGATCCCCTGCCGCTAGGCCGTCCTCCCGCGCGAGCTCTGCTCTGCTTCTGGGGAAGGAAGATGGCAACTTGAGGCGCAGCTAGCTGAATGGAGGACGACGGAGAGAGACAGACGAGGGAAAGTGGTCACCTTAGTTGCAGACGAGCTTTCCTCGCGGGGACTTCGGAGTTGCAGAGGTCAGAGGGTCTCTGAATTTTGACCGGTCACCTTAGTTTCTCAATCTACCACGAATTGTGAGGTTCTCAGTAAGGGTCGGGCGCATGCAGAGGCTTACATGCAGCTGCTGCTAACGAGTAATTCATCCTAATTCTGGCACCAACATCAGCACGTGCTTCGTGCTTCTAACTGAACCAAGGTGTCTATAATTCCTAAAAAATTCAAATCTAAATTTACATATTTTAGATGATACTACCATGATGCCACAGCACAGAGTTCAATTTAAGTTTCCGAACTTTAGGGGAGGGGGGGGGGGGGGGGGGGGGATCATGAATGTTTACAAGATATGCGTGTATAATTGCTCTATAATTCCTAGAAATTTCAAACCCAAATTTAAAATACACATAATGAAACAAAAAAAAGGCATATGTAGCATGAATATTGTCTTACTTCACCTCTGGATTTGTCATTTTTGTTTCTCTATCTACATCTCGAAATCGGATTTGAAGTATTCAGAGATTTTAGACACATATCTTGTGAACATTCACAAATGTACTCAATTTTTTTGGAAAATTTTAAATTTGATTTTTGTGTAGTTGTATCACGGTATAATTTAAACATGAAATTGTGTAGTAGTACCACAATATCATTTTTGTGTAGTAGTACCATGATATACATGTAGTGGTATTACATGTATTTCATTTCCTATAGGGAAATAGATATCATTTGATTCATAGGATACTAACTTTTACATTGTGTCTAGGCTGGAATTTTTTTTTTTGAAATGTGAAGGACTGGTTCCTATCGTACAGAGGAATATGAATCCATTCCTACAAACCAAAGGGCTTAAAAGAATTTTTTCCTACAAAATTACTATCCTTTAGAATTCCTATAAAATTCCCATAAACCAAAAGAGGCCTAAGCTCCATGGGGTTGGGAGCCCTCTCACTTAATTGAGGTCTCTAATTTGACATTTCGTGCGGGATTTTGGTTGAGTCATGCCGTTGGTTTATTTGGAAGTTTTTTGCGATGGGTGTAGCCCATTTGTAAGAGGCTGGGAGGTGTGGCTCGGTCCATGCAAGTGCACGAAGAAAACTAATGGGGGGGGGGGGGGGGAATAATCGGTGGAAACAAGGGAAATACCCTTTGGTTGCTCGGTGTAATTTTTTTTTTTGATAAAGAGATCCCTCCCTCCCTCCCTCGCAACGCTCATATCAAACAGGCTACACATAGCATATACGCCATGCCAAACCTAAAGCCCACATCCTGTAATATTTATTACATGTCCAAAAGATAAACAACAATAGGAGCATAAGAAGATGAAGCAGCAACGAGAACTCTTGGGGGATCTTGGCACTCCCATCATCCATCCATGCGTAGCTTTGAAGATCTCTCAAGCCACCCGCTCAACCTGCCTTACGCCCTACGTCATGCGCCTTATTTTTCTTCTTGGTTTTTCTGCAATACACACCAATCATGTAAGTTTTTAATGATCAGATTCACAGGCACACGGGGGTCTACTACCCTGGTATTATCAAAGACCAATATGTTTCAAAGCTTCCACGTAGTCCATAGTATCGCAGATATGCCTACAGTCAAAAGACTTTTATCATTTTTTATCAAATTTGCCAAGCCATACACCAAAATTGTTATTAACACTATCAGGAATATCATGCATACCAAATGAGCATTCCATAACCAACCATAACATTTTTGCAACAAAACAATGTATGAAGAGATTATCTATGTCTCCCCCCAGAATGAGCATTTACTGTCACCTTGCTACCCTCTCTTTTTAAAATTGTTTGTAGTGAGAATCTATCTATCAACATCAACCATAAGAAAACTTTAATCCTAGGGGGCATTTTGGTTTTCCATAGAAATGTATAGGGATATTTGAGTCCAGTATGAACTAAATGTCGCTATTTTTTTAAAAATAATATATATTTTTATTAATTTTCATAAATATTACGCTGGATAAAAAAATTTCAAAAATAATACACCGTCGGCCCGCTGCAGGCCGACTGGGCCTAGTCGGCCCACAGCAAGCCGATTGGATTCCAGTCGGTCTACAGCTGGCCGACTGGCCCCTGTCGGCCCACTGTGGGCTGATTGCATCCTGTCGGCCCACTGTGGGCCGACTGGAGCTAATTGGCTCGCTGTGGGCTAATTGTTTTTGCAAAAAAAGTAGGCATAAAAAATATATGTTTAAAAAAATATTAATTATGTAATTAAAAAATGTTAAACATGTATAAAAAAATGTTCCTGATGTATACAGAAAATGTACAATATATATGCAAAAAAGTTGATATAAAAAATATGTTTTAAAAAGTGTTAATCATGTATTTAAAAATTGTTAAATGTGTGTATAAAAAATGTTCCTTATTTATACAAAAAATATAGAATGTGTATGAAAAAAGTTGACAACAAAAAATATGTTTGAAAAGTTGACATTTTTTCAAATACATGATTAAAAATTGTTAAATGTGTGTATAAAAAATGTTCCTTATCTATACAAAAAATATAGAATGTGTATGAAAAAAAGTTGACACCAAAAAAATATGTTTGAAAAAAATGTTCTAGTTCCATACAAAAAGAGCAACAAGTCATACTTAGGTCCGTGATGCTCCCATACCGGATCCGGAGCTAGAACATTTTTTTATACACGTTTAACCTTTCATTCCAATACATGAAACATTTTCGTGTACTCGTTGAACATTTTTTCAAATACATGATTAACATTTTTTTTGGTGTCAACTTTTTTTCATACACATTCTATATTTTTTGTAGATAAGGAACATTTTTATACACACATTTAACAATTTTTGAATACATGATTAACATTTTTAAAACATATTTTTAGTCAACTTTTTTGCATATATATTGTAAATTTTTTGTATACATCAGGAACATTTTTTATACACGTTTAACATTTTTTAATTACATGATTAACATTTTTTTAAACATATATTTTCTATGCCTATTTTTTTGCAAAAACAATTAGCCCACAGCGAGCCAATTAGCTCCAGTCGGCCCACAGTGGGCCGACATGACCCAATCAGCCCACAGTGGGCCGACAGGACCCAATCAGCCCACAGTGGGCCGATAGGGGCCAGTCGGCCAGCTGTAGGCCGATTGGAATCCAATCGGCCTGCTGTGGGCCGACTAGGCCCAGTCGGCCTGCAGCGGACCGACGGTGTATTATTTTTGAAAACAATTTACCCAACGTAATATTTATGAAAATTAATTAAAAAAATATATTATTTAAAAAAAAGGCCCTAAATGTCTGTAACATGACTTAACAGTATATTTAATTTACCATTGCCCATCAAAGTCCATCTAATTAAATCATTTTTTTCATCTAGAGTTACACTCTCGCACACCTCCGTGATATGATACCACAGTTCCAGCGACTCTCCCAATAGAATTCTTCTGAATCTCACATTGCCAAGCCCATTTTTTGAAATTATTTGTCCTTATCAAAGCATATGTTGTGTAAGCGAGGGTAGCTGTCTTTTAAGGACTTTGAGCCAATCCACTAATCTTCCCAGGTGTTTTCACCGTTCCCCACATTGAATTTACACAAAGAGAAGAATTATTATTTGTGTTCTAACGATCTCCCCCCCCCCCCCAAAAAAAATTGCGAGTCCCCTACTCTATGTTTCACAGAATGTTCAAAAAATCTTCCGATTCAGCGATTTATCATTCAATTTATCACTATCTTGGGGTGACCGATAAGATTATGCCTTATCTTCGCCATTTATTGTTTGGGCCGATTTATCGCTCTGAGAAGTGATTTATCTGGAATCTATCGATAAATCAGGCCTATTAATAGCACTATGTTTGCAAAAACTACGTTTAATTGTGTTTTGTGAACGTTGTTATGCAATATATGTTGGGGAACGCGGTAATTTCAAAAAAATTCCCTAAGATCACGCAAGATCTATCTATGTGATGCACAACAACGAGAAGAGGAGAGTGTGTCCACGTACCCTCGTAGACCGAAAGCGGAAGCGTTATGACAACGCGATTGATGTAGTCATACGTCTTCACGATCCAACTGATCTTAGCACCGAACGTACGCCACCTCGGCGATCAGCACACGTTCACCTCGGGGACATCCCTTGTACTCTTGATCCAGTTGAGACTGAGGGAGAGTTTCGTCATCACGACGGCGTGGTGACGTTAATGATGAAGTTACCGGCGCAGGGCTTCGCCTAAGCACTACGGCGATATGACCGAGGTGTGTAACTGTGGAGGCGGGGCACCGCACACGGCTAAACAATATCAACTTGTGTCTATGGGGTGCCCCCTCCCCCGTATATAAAGGAGTGGAGGAGGAGGGAGGGTCGGCCCTCTATGGCGCGCCCTGGAGTTGGATTCCCCCCTTCCCTAGTTCGATTAGGAGAAAAGGAAGGGGGAGAGAGGGAGGAAGGAAAGGGGGGGGAGGCCCCACACCCAATTCGGATTAGGCTTGGGGGCGGGGGGGGCTCCACCTGGCCGCCTCCTCCTCTCTCCCACTATGGCCCAGTAAGGCCCATATACTTCTTGGGGCGTTCCGGTAACCTCCCGGTACTCCGGTATATGCCCAAACTCACCCGGAACCATTCCGATGTCCAAACATAGGCTTCCAATATATCAATCTTTATGTCTCGACCATTTCGAGACTCCTCGTCATGTTCGTGATCACATTCGGGACTCCGAACTACCTTCAGTACATCAAAACACATAAACTCATAATACCAATCATCATCGAACGTTAAGTGTGCGGACCCTACGGGTTCGAGAACTATGTAGACATGACCAAGACACGTCTCCGGTCATAACCAATAGCGGAACCTGGATGCTCATATTGGTTCCTACATATCCTATGAAGATCTTTATCGGTCAAACCGCATAACAACATACGTTGTTCCCTTTGTCATCGGTATGTTACTTGCCCGAGATTCGATCGTCGGTATCTCAATACCTAGTTCAATCTCGTTACCGGCAAGTATCTTTACTCATTATGTAATACTTCATCCCGCAACTAACTCATTAGTCACAATGCCTGCAAGGCTTATAGTGATGAGTATTACCGAGAGGGCCCAGAGATACCTCTCTGAAACACGGAGTGACAAATCCTAATCTTGATCTATGCCAACCCAATAAACACCTTCGAAGACACCTGTAGAGCACCTTATAATCACCCAATTACGTTGTGACGTTTGGTAGCACACAAAGTGTTCCTCCGGTATTCGGGAGTTGCATAATCTCATAGGCTGAGGAACTTGTATAAGTCATGAAGAAAGCAGTAGCAATGAAACTAACACGATCATAATGCTAGGCTAACGGATGGGTCATGTCGAGCACATCATTATCCTAATGATGTGATCCCGTTCATCAAATGACAACACATGTCTATGGTTAGGAAACATAACCATCTTTGTTAACAAGCTAGTCAAGTAGAGGCATACTAGGGACTTGTCTATGTATTCACACATGTACTAAGTTTCCGGTTAATACAATTCTAGCATGAATAATAAACATTTATCATGAATTAAGGAAATAAATAATAACTTTATTATTGCCTCTAGGGGATATTTCCTTCATTCTCCCACTTGCACTAGAGTCAATAATCTAGATTACATGTTTTTCTCATGAGAGAGGATTTGTCAACGGGTCTGCAAAATTCAGATCCGTGTGTATCTTGCAAATCTCTATGTCCCCTTCCGACACTTGATGACGGATGGAATTGAAGTGTCTCTTAATATGCTTGGTTCTCTTGTGAAATCTGGATTACTTTGCCAAGGCAATTGCACCAGTATTGTCACAAAAGATTTTTCATTGGACCCGACGCACTAGGTATGACACCTAGATCGGATATGAACTCCTTCATCCAAACTCCTTAATTCGCTGCTTCCGAAGCAGCAATGTACTCCGCTTCACACGTAGATCCCACCACGACACTCTGCTTGGAACTGCACCAACTGATAGCTCCTCCATTCAATAAAAATACGTATCCATTTTGTGACTTAGAGTCATCCGAATCAGTGTCAAAGCTTGCATCGATTTAACCATTTACGACGAGCTCTTTTTCACCTCCATAAACGAGAAACATATCCTTAGTCATTTTCAAGTATTTCAGGATGTTCTTGACCGTTGTCCAGTGCTCCACTCTGGGATTACTTTGGTACCTCCCCGCTATGCTTATAGCAAGACATACATCAGGTCTGGTACACAACATTGCATACATGATAGAACCTATGGCTGAAGCATAGGGAATGACTTTATTTTCTCTCTATATTCTGCGGTGGTCGGGCTTTGAGTTTGACTCAACTTCACACCTTGTAACACAGGCAAAAACCCTTTCTTTGACTGATCCATTTTGAACTTCTTCAAAACTTTATCAAGGTATGTGCTTTGTGAAAGTCCAATTAAGCGCCTTGATCTATCTCTATAGATCTTGATGCCCAATATGTAAGCAGCTTCTCCAAGGTCTTTCATAGAAAAACTCTTATTCAGGTATCCCTTTATGCTATCCAGAAATTCTATATCATTTCCAATTAACAATATGTCATCTACATATAATATTAGAAATGCTACAGATATCCCACTCACTTTCTTGTAAATATAGGCTTCTCCAAAAGTCTGTATAAAACCATATGCTTTGATCACACTATCAAAACATTTATTCCAACTCCGAGAGGCTTGCACCAGTCCATAAATGGATCGCTGGAGCTTGCACACTTTGCTAGCACCCTTTGGATCGACAAAACCTTCCGCTTGCATCATATACAACTCTTCTTCCAGAAATCCATTCAGGAACGCAGTTTTGACATCCATTTGCGAAATTTCATAATCATAAAATGCAGCAATTGCTAATATGATTCGGACAGACTTAAGCATCGCTACGGGTGAGAAAGTCTCATCGTAGTCAACTCCTTGAACTTGTCGAAAACCTTTCGCAACAAGTCGAGCTTTGTAAAGAGTAACATTACCGTCTACGTCGGTCTTCTTCTTAAAGATCCATTTATTTTCTATGGCTTGCTGATCATCGGGCAAGTCCACCAAAGTCCACACTTTGTTCTCATACATGGATCCCATCTCAGATTTCATGGCCTCAAGCCATTTCACGGAATCTGGGCTCATCATTGCTTCCTCATAGTTCGTAGGTTCATCATGGTCTAGTAACATGACTTCCAAAACAGGATTACCGTACCACTCTGGTTTGGATCTTACTCTGGAAGACCTACGAGGTTCGGTAGTAACTTGATCTGAAGCTTTATGATCATCATCATTAGTTTCCTCACTAATTGGTGTAGGAATCACAGGAACTGATTTCTGTGATGAACTAGTTTCCAATAAGGGAGCAGGTACAGTTACCTCATCAAGTTCTACTTTCCTCCCACTCACTTCTTTCGAGAGAAACTCCTTCTCTAGAAAGGATCCATTCTTAGCAACAAAGATTTTGCCTTCGGATCTGTGATAGAAGGTGTACCCAACAGTTTCCTTTGGGTATCCTATGAAGACGCACTTCTCCGATTTGGGTTCGAGCTTATCAGGTTGAAGCTTTTTCACATAAGCATCGCATCCCCAAACTTTAAGAAACGGCAACTTTAGTTTCTTGCCAAACCACAGTTCATAAGGCCTCGTCTCAACGGATTTTGATGGTGCCCTATTTAAAGTGAATGCAGCTGTCTCTAGAGCATAACCCCAAAACGATAGCGGTAAATCAGTAAGAGACATTACAGATCGCATCATATATAATAAAGTACGGTTACGACGTTCGGACACACCATTTCGCTGTGGTGTTCCAGGTGGCGTTAATTGTGAAACTATCCCATGTTGTTTCAAATGAAGACCAAACTCGTAACTCAAATATTCTCCTCCACGATCAGATCGTAGAAACTTTATTTTCTTGTTACGATGATTCTCCACTTCACTCTGAAATTCTTTGAACTTTTCAAATGTTTCAGACTTATGTTTCATTAAGTAGATATAACCATATCTGCTCAAATCATCTGTGAAGGTAAGAAAATAATGATACCCATCACAAGCATCAATACTCATTGGACCGCATACATCGATATGTATTATTTCCAACAAGTCAGTAGCTCATTCCATTGTTTCCGAGAACGGAGTTTTAGTCATCTTGCCCATAAGGCACGGTTCGCAAGCACCAAGTGATTCATAGTCAAGTGATTCCAAAAGTCCATCAGTATGGAGTTTCTTCATGCGCTTTACACCAATATTACCAAAATGGCAGTGCCACAAATAAGTTGCACTATCATTATTAAACTTCAATCTTTTGGCTTCAACACTATGAATATGTGTATCACTACTATCGAGATTCAACAAAAATAGACCACTCAGCAGGGGTGCATGACCATAAAAGATATTACTCATATAAATAGAACAACCATTATTCCCTGATTTAAATGAATAACCGTCTCGCATCAAACAAGATCCAGATATAATGTTCATGCTCAATGCTGGCACCAAATAACAATTATTCAGGTCTAATACTAATCTCGATGGTAGATGTAGAGGTAGTGTGTCGACCGCAATCACATCGACTTTGGAACCATTTCCCACACGCATCGTCACCTTGTCCTTAGCCAATCTTCGCTTAATCCGTAGCCCCTGTTTCGAGTTGCAAATATGAGCAACAGAACTAGTATCAAATACACAGGCTCTATTGCGAGCATTAGTTAAGTACACATCAATAACATGTATATCAAATATATCTTTCACTTTGCCATCCTTCTTATCCGCCAAATACTTGGGGCAGTTCCGCTTCCAGTGACCAGTCCCTTTGCAGTAGAAGCACTCAGTTTTAGGCTTAGGTCCAGACTTGGGTTTCTTATTTTGAGCAGCAACCTTTTTGTCGTTCTTCTTGAAGTTCCGCCTTTTTCCTTTGCCCTTTTTCTTGAAACTAGTGGTCTTATTGACCATCAAAACTTGATGCTCCTTTTTGATTTCTACCTCCGCGACCTTTATCATTGCGAAGAGCTCAGGAATAGTCTTGTCCATCCCTTGCATATTATAGTTCATCATGAAGCCTTTATAGCTTGGTGGCAGTGATTGAAGAACTCTGTCAATGACACAATCAACTGGAAGATCAACTCTTAGCTGAGTCAAGTGATTATGATACCCAGACATTTTGAGTATGTGTTCACTGACAGAACTATTCTCCTCCATTTTGCAGTTGTAGAACTTGTTGGATACTTCATATCTCTCAACTCGGGCATTTGCTTGAAATATTAACTTCAACTCTTGGAACATCTCATATGCTCCATGACGTTCAAAACATCTTGAAGTCCGGATTCTAAGCCGTAAAGCATGGCACACTGAACTATTGAGTAGTCATCAACTTTGCTCTGCCAAAAGTTCTTAACATCATCAGTAGCATCTGCAGCAGGCCTGGCACCTAGCCGTGCTTCCAGGACATAATTCTTCTGTGCAGCAATGAGGATAATCCTGAAGTTACGGACCCAATCCGTGTAGTTGCTGCCATCATCTTTCAACTTAGCTTTCTCTAGGAACACATTAAAATTTAAAGGAATGGTAGCTAGGGCCATTGATCTACAACAACATAGACATGCAAAATACTATCAGGTACTAAGTTCATGATAAATTAAAGTTCAATTAATCATATTACTTAAGAACTCTCACTTAGATAGACATCCCTCTAATCATCTAAAGGTGTGTTTGGTTCGGAGATGAAGTGTAATGGAATGTCATGGTTCCATTCCAGTGTAATGGGTCCGTTCCATTCTCGTGTTTGGTGCGGATAATTCGAAGGAATGGAATGGTTACATATTGATGTTTGGTTTGCTGGATGGAATGGAATGGGTTTGTAAGTGGCCACCTATCCATGGAGATAAACATTTTTACTTTTTAAATCGGTGCCAACGTTTCATGTAAAACAAAGTCATTATACATTTAACTTTTTCTTTTCTGGATAAGCAGTTCCTGCAACTGAAGTTTGCCTCGTAGAACTGAACTGGGACAACAAAACTGCAGTCTGCCTCGCTGAACAGGGGTGTGAGAATCACCCAATCGGACTCAAGCAATTTTTGTTTGAGAATCAAGGAATAGAATCCATCCATCCACGCAACGAACAGGGGTGTGAGATACAAGAATCCAATTCAACCAAAGATAAACAACAGCTACAAGAGAAGAAAAACAACAGCCGAGCATGGCGACTGGCTGGATAAGCGGCTATGCCTTGGCGTCCCCACGCGCGACCATGGCCGGCTTCTCCACCGAGCACGGCGGCGCGGCGCTTTCCGACAGGTGGCGCCGCTGTTCCCCTGCTGCAAGATCGACACGAACCCGCTCGCCCGCCACGCGTGTTTCAGAGGAAAGGGAGACTGTGCTTTGAAGGAGGATGAGACGAGGGAGCCAGCGTTGTAGATCGAAGGAAGATGGCCAGCCGCAGAACGAAGAAGGAGGGCCGGCGGCAGAAATCGCGAGAGAGGAGAGACGGGGAGAGGAGCCTTACGAGAGGGATAAGGTTGCGCGAGCGCGAGGAGAAGAGCGGTTCCGCGTGGTCAGCTCGATTTGGAGGTCTCACCCTGTTCCGGATCTGGCCCGAATATTCGGTTCGTGGGAACGAGGGGATGATCGTTCCACCTGATAACCGAACGCGAGAACGAGGCCTTAGAATGGGTTGGGCCCGTGACATTCCGGCCCATGACTGCAACTAAACACATCCTAAGTGATCACGTGATCCAAATCAACTAAACCATGTTCGATCATCATGTGAGATGGGTAGTTTCCAATGGTGAATATTACTATGTTGATCATATCTACTATATGATTCACATTCGACCTTTCGGTATCAGTGTTCCGAGGCCATGTCTGCATATGCTAGGCTCGTCAAGTTTAACCCGAGTATTCTGCGTGTGCAAATCTGGCTTGCACCCGTTGTATGTGAACGTAGAGCTTAACACACCCGATCATCACATGGTGTCTCGGCACGACGAACTGTAGCAACGGTGCATACTCGGGGAGAACACTTGTACTTTGAAATTTAGTAAGGGATCATCTTATAATGCTACCGACGTACTAAGCAAAATAAGATGCATAAAGGATAAACATCACATGCAATCGAAATATGTGACATGATATGGTCATCGTCATCTTGTGCTCATGATCTCCATCACCGAAGCATCGTCATGATCTCCAACGTCACCGGCGCGACACCTTGATCTCCATCGTAGCATCATTGTCATCTCGCCAACTATTGTTACTACGACTATCGCTACCGCTTAGTGATAAAGTAAAACAATTACATGGCGATTGCATTGCATACAATAAAGTGACAACCATATGGCTCCTGCCAGTGGCTGATAACTTTGTAACAAAATATGATCATCTCATACAACAATTTATATCACATCATGCTTGACCATATCACATCACAGCAAGCCCTGCAAAAACAAGTTAGACGCCCTCTACTTTGTTGTTGCAAGTTTTACGTGGCTGCTACGGACTTCTAGCAAGAACCGTTCTTACCTACGCATCAAAACCACAATGATTGTTCGTCAAGTATGCTGTTTTAACCTTCAACAAGGACCGGACGTAGCCACACTTGAATCAACTAAAGTTGGAGAAACAGACACTCACCAGCCACCTATGTGCAAAGCACGTCGGTAGAACCAGTCTCGCGTAAGCGTACGCGTAATGTCGGTCTGAGCCGCTTCATCCAACAATACCGCTGAATCGAAGTATGACATGCTGGTAAGCAGTATGAGTATTATCGCCCACAACACTTTGTGTTCTACTCGTGCATATTACATCTACGCATAGACCTGGCTCGGATGCCACTGTTGGGGAACGCGGTAATTTCAAAATTTTCCTACGTTCACACAAGATATATCTATGTGATGCATAGCAACGAGAGGGAAGAGTGTGTCCACGTACCCTCATAGCCAAAAAGCAGAAGTGTTATGACAACGCAGTTAATGTAGTTGTACGTCTTCATGATCTGACCGATCTTAGCACCGAACGTACGGCACCTCCGCGATCAGCACACGTTCATCTCGGGGACATCCCTCGTGCTCTTGATCCAGTTGACACCGAGGGAGAGTTCGTTATCACAACGGCGTGGTGACGGTGATGATGAAGTTACCGACGCAGGGCTTCGCCTAAGCACTATGACGATATGACCGAGGTGTGTAACTGTGGAGGGGGCACCACACACGGCTAAACAATCTCAACTTGTGTTTATGAGGTGCCTCCCTCCCCCGTATATAAAGGAGTGGAGGAGGGGGGAGGGCCGGCCGTCTATGGCGCGCCCTAGAGGAGTCCTACTCCCACCGGGAGTAGGATCCCCCCTTCCCTAGTTGGACTAGGATAGAAGGAAGGGGGAGAGAGGGAGGAAGGGAAGGGGGGGGGCAACCCCCCACCCAATTCGGATTGGGCTTGGCGGGGGCGCCCTCCACCTGGGAGCCTCCTCCTCTCTCCCACTATGGCCCACTAAGGCCCATATACTTCTCGGGTGTCAGGACCCCGACTCGATGTCACATCGATCTAGCCGGTAACACCTCATATCACTTTGCGGCCTCACGCACGGTATCCCCACGGGTGTCGCCTTACCTTTGCCCGGGACCGTTTGCGCCTTTTGGCTCACGTATATGATAGTGTCGCTAGCATCCATATGATAAGGAGCCCGGGCTGACATGACTAGTCGTAAACCCAAAGTGGCACAGACTTACAGGGACAGGCATCCATGACCCAGCATCGAACGTGTCGGTCATCAGCGAGTGGGTCCGGGCTGTAGCACTGGGCTAGCAGGACTCCGGTGAACCGGGCTGTAGCGGGCTAACAGGACTCCGGTATTCATCGCGTGACATTTCCCCGAAGGGACAGACACAGGAACGAAGAAGGACACATGCCGGCCAGCCTAAGTGTTCCGGAGCAGTAGCAAGCTACCATGGCTCGGTGAAAACACTAGGAGACATTTCCCGGTAAGAGAGGCTACTAAAGATAAACAACTAGATGGTCAGATCCCACACATACCAAGCATTTCAATAACATACACACAATATGCTCGATATGTGCAATACAACATGGCATCACAAAATGACTCTACGACTCAAGTAGTTTACTCAATAGGCTCCGAGGAGCGAGATATTACAAACATGGGTCTCATGACCCAACAATCAGAGCATACAAGTCAAAGCACAAGCGGAAGCTATCATGTCTGAGTACAGACATCTATAAATGAAAAAGGCTGAGAAGCCTGACTATCTACCAGATCCTGCCGAGGGCACAAGATCGTAGCTGAGGTATCAAGCTAAACGTCGAAGTCCAAGCGGAACTACTAGTGAGACTGAAGTCTCTCTGCAAAAACATAAAATAGGCAAACGTGAGTACAAATGTACCCAGCAAGACTTACATCAGAACTATCTACATATGCATCATTATCAACGAAGGGGATGGTAGGGTTTGACTGCAGCAAGCCAGCTTTGACTCGGTGGCTATCCTGAACTACGACTGCAAGTAACTCTTTTGAAGTGGCGCACACGAGTCCACATATTCACCAACCAATACACCACTATGGATCCGCTCCCGTCTCCCTACGAGAACGCCATCCATAGCACTCACGCTTATCTTGCGTATTTTAGAGTATCCACTTTCACTTGTCTATGAACTGTACCAGGGGTCCAAGTTTCCATATCCGAGGAATCCGGCTATTCGAATAGATGATGTTAACCCTGCAGGGGTGTACTTCTTCACACACGCTTTCGCCACTTATCGCCCTGTACACGTCATGTACCTCGGCAACCTTCAAGCGGAAGCCGGGCGAGGGAGTCGGCCACGACCTGACTAACCGAACAAGTCTCTAGTCCAGGTTTATCGCCTATTCGGGTTCCATCCGCAAGGAGATCCGGCCGGGGTGTCGCTCACGGCCCCAAACGATGTGTGCAGGGTTCCCAAGCCCACCAACCGGGTGCCACTTGGTACACCGTGCCACGGTGCCTAGTCTGTCCCAAGCCCACCTGTACCGGGTGCCACTTGGTAGACTACTAACACTACCTACAAACACCAGAAACTAGTTGCAACTCCTGGACAGAGATCATGTTGATTAATAAGTCGAGAGAGCTTGGAGCGCCCGGAGCCCAATGTGTGGTAGTAACTGATCATGGATCACAAACACAGAACTCAGTTCCTGAGGACGGCTACAATGAGACAACCCACCATGTACTCCTACATGGCCTCTCACCGCTACCTTTACCAAATCGTGTTCACACACTTAGCTCACACATAGTAGGACATGTTCACACGCCTCTGATTCATCCCCGATGAATCAGACCCGACTCAACTCTAAGCAATAGCAGGCATGACAAACAAACATGTATGAGTAGGCACATTAGGGCTCAAACAACTCCTACTCATGCTAGTGGGTTTCATCTATTTACTGTGGCAATGACAGGTCATGCAAAGGATAAAGGGGTTCAGCTACCGCAGCAAGTAACAAATATGTCGTTGTTGTCCTAATGCAGTAAAAGAGAGCAGGAGCGAGAGAGTGGGATTGTATCGGAATGAACAAGGGGGTTTTGCTTGCCTGGCACTTCTGAAGATAACATTGAGTCTTCATCAGTGTCAACGATCACGTCATCGGTATCACGTCTATCGAGAGGGGACAAATACCGGCAACACAGAAAGGAACACAATCAATGCAATGCACAATATGATGCATGATCATGACATGGCAAAATGAATGTGTTTTGGGCTAATGCAACTAGCAACAGATTAAATGAAGTTGGTTTGAATACAAGATTCAAATTCAAACTCCATATGTGATTATTTAAATGCCCTTTATATGATTTGTGCTAAACAGCACCTATAAGTTGTTCTAACATGCATGAAAATGGTACAGATGGATTCCTTGAATTTTTCTGATAATTTTTCATATATAAATTATTTAATTTGGAGTTACGGTTGAATTTCTATGATTTATTGAAGTTTTAGCTATTTTCTGGAATTTCCTGATTATTTTTAAATCCAGAAAATACTTATTGCGTCAGCCCCACGTCACAGTGACGTCAGCAGGTCAACAGGGCTGGCTCGGGTCAAACCTGACGTGTGGGGTCCACACGTCAGTGACACAGGGGCTAATCGGGGTTAATTTAATTTAATTAAAAGGTTAGGGGGGGTCGGGCCCACTGGTCAGTGTCAGGATTAATTAACAGAGTTGATTAAATTTAAACTAATCCTAAACTAGAATTAGTCAGGGCCGGGCCCACATGTCATTGACCCAGGGGAGGTCAAACCCCCTGGTCAACCGGGGCTAATGCGCCGGCGTTTAGCCGCCGGCGACAGCAAACGCGGCGGAGGGGCTCGGGATCGCCGCTCCGGCGACCGTTCGGGCGGCGGAGACCACCCACGCGAAGCCCAGACTCGCGCGCGTCTGGTAGTGCAAGTGGGAGGAGCTGGAGTGGCCGGAGCTGCCGGCGGCGAGCTCTTTTGCGGCGGCCGGAGCTCGGGCGAGGTCGGGGTTGCGCTACAGAGCACGGGAGGAGGCGTTGTGGGTGTCTACGGTTTCATGCGATCGTGCTGATCACGATGGTGAGCTCGGGAACAAGCTGCGGTGGCTGTGGCCACGTCCACGCCATGGCCGGCGGCGAGAAGCTCTCGGCCGCGGCGGGAGTTGGGGCTAGGGGGCGAGAACGGAGGGGGCGAGCACAGGAGAGGCAGCGGAGGCTCACAGCGGATCCATTCGAGGCGGAGACGAGGCCGGGGATGGTCCGGAGCCGGCGAATCGAACGGCGGCGAGTTCCGGTGGCCGAGGAGGGGAACGGCGTCGTGGGCGGCGATGCAGGGCTCCCGGCGTCACGTGAGTTGGTGGGGACGAAGAGGAAGGCGCGGCGGTTCCTCTGGAAGCATCGCCGAGGCGAGGGGTGGACACTGGCCGCGGTGGAGCTCGTCGGTGCTCTCGGGTGCTCGTGGTCGATCGTGAGAGAGAGAGAGAGCAGAGGAGATAGGGACGGAGGGAGAGATACGGGAGAGTGAGAGAGTTCGTGGGGGCCGCGTGGCGTCGCGAGAGGGAACCAGGGGAGGAGGAGGCAGCCAGGCAGGGAGGAGGTGGCCGGGGCGCGTGGCCGCGCGCGCCGGTTACGTGCCCGTCCTCCTGGCAGAGGAGGAAGGCGACAGGGGAGGCGCTGGTGGGCTGGGCCGGCCAGGGGGGGGGGGAAGCTGGGCCGGCTCATGGCGCCAGGTAAGCTGGGCTTCTCTCTTCTGTTTTGTTTTATATTTCTGTTTTCTATTTTGTTCTGTTTTATTTTAATATCTTTTGCCATTGTTTGAATTTAAAATAATTCAAACAATGCCAAAACTCCTCTGAATATTTTTATTTTGCTAGATGGACTTTTCCAAAAGCTCATAAAATAATTCAGGGATATTTGAAATTATATTCTAATTATATGAATATAATTCAAGTTCAAATAGCTAATGATTTAAATTCAAAGTCCCAAAAATGAATCCTTAAAAATGTTCAATATTTTGGTTGGGACCAGAACCCTTACCAAAAATTATCAAACATTTAAGAAGAGCCTTTTGGGGCAATGAATAAGATTTCTAGGGTTTTTGCCCCTCTTTTATTTAGGGTTTTGAGGCTTCCAATAATTCCTCAATTCAAGTTTCAAAATATAGACATGATGCACACATGAAGCTAGGCTAGAGCAATGCCAGAAGCTAGGGATGTGACAACTCACCCCCACTAAACAAGAATCTCGTCTCGAGATTCAAGCGTAGGGTAAGGTGAAGGGGAAACGCAACTAGTATAATCTTCACGATCCAGGGTGCACTTCAGTTGAACGTTGATTTGAACACCATCTTGGTCTTGTCGTCTTGCTCTGAGAACTTCAGCTAATCATGGCAAGAAGAGGAAAGGAAAACTCTAAAAGGATCGGTCTTCTCGAAGGTCGAACAACTCAGGACTAACTCACGGAATGAGACTTAGAACCATCTCTCGGGTGAGACACGAGATACACATCAAGAGGGGTGGAAAGAAACGGATGACGAAGGTTCACTAGGTAGACAACAATTCCACACTTAAGAAGGTGGTAATCGATTGTTAACGTAGCGAGGAGTTGAATTGTCTTAATACCATAACGATACACCTTAGGGAAGGTGACTCGTAGAGATATTTCCTTGAGTGGCAAAAAGAATTACTTTTGATTCAAAGATCATTGAAACTCTTTATACCAGCCTAAGGCAATCACAAGCAATCAATTGGCGGGGTCGGTAGAATGGCATACCCGGACTTGGATGATGTGGATTACCTTGTTGAAGACAACGTAACGGATGAATTTGCTTATCTCCGGAAATGGAAGGGACCCATGGTAGAATGGCACAATGGCGGTGCAGGCTGGGAACAAAATGCAAATGCTGGGAATGATTCTAGTAACTGGGAAAGAACTCAACACTAGAGAGTTAATTCATTGTTTGAATAGGTCATAGCATTGTCGAGGGAACTGAGTGCAAACCCAGTTAGTGCCGATGATAACACGTAGCGCTTGTGCGTGCTCTCAAGAACTTGAGCACTTCCATATTCATCAAAGTTTTACCAACATCCGTGTCAAGGATCCTGGCAACACAACTTGCTACCATGATGAATGATGATGGATGATGCAGATGCAAAGGAAGATAACACTTTCTCAGATTTCACCGTTGGCGAGGCCAAGGAAAATAAAATCTGGATGATCGACCGAGAGACATTTAGCACCCCGCTTCTAATGTTCTCCTTGACGTGCTAGTGTAACCCATTCATAGATATGGTTTGATAACTAGAACATCAAGTAAAGGTCGGACTTCGGGAGCAATAGAATCCATAAGAAACAGTTACGGAGGTAAATCCTACGAAATCCTTATGTGGAGGTGGCCAACTTCCTCAAACAAGATACTACAATAATAGGCCTTCCGGCTGGGTGTGTTGGCCACGACATCCACTTTACCGGTTATCGAGGGACCAATATTATAGTTCTTGGGAAATGTTCCAACCATCATATCTGCCTGAGACTCAGATCTGGTTGGTGTCAGGATATTCCAGACTCATCGAGTCTAGGAAGAAAAATGAAAGTTTGTAACACAAATCGACGAGATGACGTTGCGAGATTCTCGGGAAATGAACTACGATAGCAAGCTCCAAAACATGAGCTGGTTCTGCTACAAACATGTGAACACGTTGTTCCAGACAAGCATGCCCACATGGTAGTCTTACAATAAAACACTACCGAGTTCTGGTTGGGAGCCATCATCGGGGATATCGAAGTCTTTACGCAAGTCCATGGATTAGATCCCAAGCATAGACTTCTTTTCCTTGAACAAGTCAATCAGTGGCTTGGTGTGCTAGGATATACATATGGAATGAAGATGATCAGTCTAACAGACCACAGAATTCTTCGCACGTGCATGACTGACTTGGGACGATTCCAAAGGAGGTAAAAACATGCTTTCTCGAATTCACGGCGGCAACTTACATCAAAATGCACGTGAATCAAAGGAAGTCACTCCTTCCATCAAACAAGTACTTCATGAGCTAGCATGAAGAAAATGCTTTCAAAAGTTTCAAACACTAACTTAATGTTCAACAACATCATGGAGGAGATAAGGATGTTGTCAATGGGCTCAACAACAACTCATCGGAATTTCCATATCACTGGACTTCCACCATCATGTGAACACGGTGATAGCATTGATCAGACCCAAAAGATATAATGGTGTATGCTCGAGGGATCAACCACGAGTAAGACAACATTACGAACATCGTTGGTTCTGACTTGATTTGACGATAGCCCACACTCAAATCAAAGGATTGATAAGACAATAGGTCCAGCAACTGATCACAGGGACCAATCGATGAAGATATCATCTTTCTTCAATACACACTACACAAGAATATCCCTTTGGAACGAACTAAGTCAGGCAAGCTTTTATCTTCCAACCCTCCAAGTTGTCGTTTAGCTTAACCAACTAGCTCAGGGATATCTAACACCGACTCTTGGAGAGAAGGTGGTTCACAAGAAACCAACTTGATCACGAGCTCAACATAGCGGTCAGGTGACAACCTGGTAATACTTCTGAGAAGATATTCAGAAAATCACGAACCACCGGTATGTTACTAAGCTCGAGAACAATCTTGCTTTTCAGGGCAGGACGATATGATCAATAGAGCAAGGATTTGAAATAACCCTAACTCATCGATCGAGAAGTGAACCAGGAGAATGGACTAGGTAGCACGATCAATCTTAGAATGATGATTCAATAACCAACACACTAAAAATGAAATTATTGTCCTTTAACTACCAAACAACGAGGTTGCTGGGAGTATGGATTTCACACATCACAATTCATTTGTCGGTATTCCGGTTGCATCAACACGAGGGCCGAGGAATGACTAATGATGGTGAGAAGTATCACTACGGCAAAATTCATGAGAGTTGGTGCAGTTCTCATGACAATTCTGACATAAAGGGGGTAATACTCCAAGGTAGAACAGAACCAAAGCTGGATTGGCATTTGATCTGCGGAATACAACTACTTTGACCCAATCCTGGGTATGGAAGAGGTACTGGAGTTTGTTTCTCCTAGTCATTCTGCGATAGAACGGCTTGACGGACCACAAGAGTGATAGGCATCGATAGATGAACGCACGCATACTCTTGACTATCAATTGATAGACGAGGGTCAGAATGCAACTAAAGAGAGACAACTCAAAAGAACATATAACTTTCTGGGTTGTGGATACATGGGTTGGTATGCCGAACAAAGTTCAACATAATTCTTCCGGATAACCCATGCAGAAAGGTTGAGCTGGCAGAGTCACAATATAGCATGGAGAGCTCATAGAGGGCCTGTTGTGATCTTTTGATCCAACAAACTTCTGCCATAATGGTTCATGGTATTTGGAAGAACGATATACCACGGACCTCGAGGACTAATGCAAGGTTACTAATAACCTAAAGGAACGAGCAAAACTATCAACATGAAGCAAGTAGGGTGAATCTCGGGTTCAAAACCCAGGGATAGAATACCTACTACTAAATGGCATCACGGGATGCTTTCGATAATGACGGCCAGAGTCATCACACTGGAACATAAATCATGGCTAGGCTACTAGATGATCCCCTGAGACACCTAGGGTCATAATAGTAACTCCAACATAATGTCAAGGCATTGGAATACCTCAACTCAACAATTAGTGTGATTGAGCTGGCATGAAGGAACATCGAAACCAGAGGGAAAGGATTTTGCAAATGCATCAGACTATTTGGAAACCTGGGATGACTCGGACAGCATAACGGCTGTAAATGCTCAGAAAAGACTGGAGACATTCACAAAATGGTGGCATAACTACTCAGAAACACAATATCAAGGTTTCGAGATCAACAGTTAACGTACGGAAGTAGTAGAAACCGAACTCAAGCTTAACTCCAACAATCTATAAGTCTACGGATTAGTAACACGTGATCCTGATAGAAAGAAGAGATAGCCTAGTTCTTAATCCCCGTAGAAGAAAAAATGATGACTCAGATCAGAAGGCCATGAGGTATAAGGAGTAAAAAGAGCCTTACGTTCCATCCCACAATCAATTCCCTTATATAACTAAAGAATTTCTAGACTCAACTTCGACCAGTTTGGCTTGGTAATCCTACAGGCAGTCAAGCTCTGATACCAACGCTGTCAGGACCCCGACTCGATGTCACATCGATCTAGCCGGTAACACCTCATATCACTTTGCGGCCTCACGCACGGTATCCCCACGGGTGTCGCCTTACCTTTGCCCGGGACCGTTTGCGCCTTTTGGCTCACGTATATGATAGTGTCGCTAGCATCCATATGATAAGGAGCCCGGGCTGACATGACTAGTCGTAAACCCAAAGTGGCACAGACTTACAGGGACAGGCATCCATGACCCAGCATCGAACGTGTCGGTCATCAGCGAGTGGGTCCGGGCTGTAGCACTGGGCTAGCAGGACTCCGGTGAACCGGGCTGTAGCGGGCTAACAGGACTCCGGTATTCATCGCGTGACATTTCCCCGAAGGGACAGACACAGGAACGAAGAAGGACACATGCCGGCCAGCCTAAGTGTTCCGGAGCAGTAGCAAGCTACCATGGCTCGGTGAAAACACTAGGAGACATTTCCCGGTAAGAGAGGCTACTAAAGATAAACAACTAGATGGTCAGATCCCACACATACCAAGCATTTCAATAACATACACACAATATGCTCGATATGTGCAATACAACATGGCATCACAAAATGACTCTACGACTCAAGTAGTTTACTCAATAGGCTCCGAGGAGCGAGATATTACAAACATGGGTCTCATGACCCAACAATCAGAGCATACAAGTCAAAGCACAAGCGGAAGCTATCATGTCTGAGTACAGACATCTATAAATGAAAAAGGCTGAGAAGCCTGACTATCTACCAGATCCTGCCGAGGGCACAAGATCGTAGCTGAGGTATCAAGCTAAACGTCGAAGTCCAAGCGGAACTACTAGTGAGACTGAAGTCTCTCTGCAAAAACATAAAATAGGCAAACGTGAGTACAAATGTACCCAGCAAGACTTACATCAGAACTATCTACATATGCATCATTATCAACGAAGGGGATGGTAGGGTTTGACTGCAGCAAGCCAGCTTTGACTCGGTGGCTATCCTGAACTACGACTGCAAGTAACTCTTTTGAAGTGGCGCACACGAGTCCACATATTCACCAACCAATACACCACTATGGATCCGCTCCCGTCTCCCTACGAGAACGCCATCCATAGCACTCACGCTTATCTTGCGTATTTTAGAGTATCCACTTTCACTTGTCTATGAACTGTACCAGGGGTCCAAGTTTCCATATCCGAGGAATCCGGCTATTCGAATAGATGATGTTAACCCTGCAGGGGTGTACTTCTTCACACACGCTTTCGCCACTTATCGCCCTGTACACGTCATGTACCTCGGCAACCTTCAAGCGGAAGCCGGGCGAGGGAGTCGGCCACGACCTGACTAACCGAACAAGTCTCTAGTCCAGGTTTATCGCCTATTCGGGTTCCATCCGCAAGGAGATCCGGCCGGGGTGTCGCTCACGGCCCCAAACGATGTGTGCAGGGTTCCCAAGCCCACCAACCGGGTGCCACTTGGTACACCGTGCCACGGTGCCTAGTCTGTCCCAAGCCCACCTGTACCGGGTGCCACTTGGTAGACTACTAACACTACCTACAAACACCAGAAACTAGTTGCAACTCCTGGACAGAGATCATGTTGATTAATAAGTCGAGAGAGCTTGGAGCGCCCGGAGCCCAATGTGTGGTAGTAACTGATCATGGATCACAAACACAGAACTCAGTTCCTGAGGACGGCTACAATGAGACAACCCACCATGTACTCCTACATGGCCTCTCACCGCTACCTTTACCAAATCGTGTTCACACACTTAGCTCACACATAGTAGGACATGTTCACACGCCTCTGATTCATCCCCGATGAATCAGACCCGACTCAACTCTAAGCAATAGCAGGCATGACAAACAAACATGTATGAGTAGGCACATTAGGGCTCAAACAACTCCTACTCATGCTAGTGGGTTTCATCTATTTACTGTGGCAATGACAGGTCATGCAAAGGATAAAGGGGTTCAGCTACCGCAGCAAGTAACAAATATGTCGTTGTTGTCCTAATGCAGTAAAAGAGAGCAGGAGCGAGAGAGTGGGATTGTATCGGAATGAACAAGGGGGTTTTGCTTGCCTGGCACTTCTGAAGATAACATTGAGTCTTCATCAGTGTCAACGATCACGTCATCGGTATCACGTCTATCGAGAGGGGACAAATACCGGCAACACAGAAAGGAACACAATCAATGCAATGCACAATATGATGCATGATCATGACATGGCAAAATGAATGTGTTTTG